>NW_027368200.1:0-51557 GCF_046119375.1 Phyllobates terribilis
TTGCCATTGAAAAACATGTTTTTCATATACCAGAAATGTTTGAAGCTACTGACTGAATGAAAGGAGCTGGCATCTCACTCTCTTTGAATCTTCTTTATCATGCTAGGATTAACAGGAAAAAGCTAAAAATTTCAGAATTGCACCGTGCAATGTGGAGATATTACTGTTTGTGCATTTACAATATTCATTGATTTTTGCCATTGAAAAACATGTTTTTCATATACCAGAAATGTTTGAAGCTACTGACTGAATGAAAGGAGCTGGCATCTCACTCTCTTTGAATCTTCTTTATCATGCTAGGATTAGCAGGAAAAAGCAAAAAATTTCAGAATTGCACCTTGCAATGTGGAGATATTACTGTTTGTGCATTTACAATATTCATTGATTTTTGCCATTGAAAAACATGTTTTTCATATACCAGAAATGTTTGAAGCTACTGACTGAATGAAAGGAGCTGGCATCTCACTCTCTTTGAATCTTCTTTATCATGCTAGGATTAACAGGAAAAAGCTAAAAATTTCAGAATTGCACCGTGCAATGTGGAGATATTACTGTTTGTGCATTTACAATATTCATTGATTTTTGCCATTGAAAAACATGTTTTTCATATACCAGAAATGTTTGAAGCTAATGACTGAATGAAAGGAGCTTGGCATCTCACTCTCTTTGAATCTTCTTTATCATGCTAGGATTAACAGGAAAAAGCTAAAAATTTCAGAATTGCACCGTGCAATGTGGAGATATTACTGTTTGTGCATTTACAATATTCATTGATTTTTGCCATTGAAAAACATGTTTTTCATATACCAGAAATGTTTGAAGCTACTGACTGAATGAAAGGAGCTGGCATCTCACTCTTTGAATCTTCTTTATCATGCTAGGATTAACAGGAAAAAGCTAAAAATTTCAGAATTGCACCGTGCAATGTGGAGATATTACTGTTTGTGCATTTACAATATTCATTGATTTTTGCCATTGAAAAACATGTTTTTCATATACCAGAAATGTTTGAAGCTAATGACTGAATGAAAGGAGCTGGCATCTCACTCTCTTTGAATCTTCTTTATCATGCTAGGATTAACAGGAAAAAGCTAAAAATTTCAGAATTGCACCGTGCAATGTGGAGATATTACTGTTTGTGCATTTACAATATTCATTGATTTTTGCCATTGAAAAACATGTTTTTCATATACCAGAAATGTTTGAAGCTACTGACTGAATGAAAGGAGCTGGCATCTCACTCTCTTTGAATCTTCTTTATCATGCTAGGATTAGCAGGAAAAAGCAAAAAATTTCAGAATTGCACCTTGCAATGTGGAGATATTACTGTTTGTGCATTTACAATATTCATTGATTTTTGCCATTGAAAAACATGTTTTTCATATACCAGAAATGTTTGAAGCTACTGACTGAATGAAAGGAGCTGGCATCTCACTCTCTTTGAATCTTCTTTATCATGCTAGGATTAACAGGAAAAAGCTAAAAATTTCAGAATTGCACCGTGCAATGTGGAGATATTACTGTTTGTGCATTTACAATATTCATTGATTTTTGCCATTGAAAAACATGTTTTTCATATACCAGAAATGTTTGAAGCTACTGACTGAATGAAAGGAGCTGGCATCTCACTCTCTTTGAATCTTCTTTATCATGCTAGGATTAGCAGGAAAAAGCAAAAAATTTCAGAATTGCACCTTGCAATGTGGAGATATTACTGTTTGTGCATTTACAATATTCATTGATTTTTGCCATTGAAAAACATGTTTTTCATATACCAGAAATGTTTGAAGCTACTGACTGAATGAAAGGAGCTGGCATCTCACTCTCTTTGAATCTTCTTTATCATGCTAGGATTAACAGGAAAAAGCAAAAAATTTCAGAATTGCACCTTGCAATGTGGAGATATTACTGTTTGTGCATTTACAATATTCATTGATTTTTGCCATTGAAAAACATGTTTTTCATATACCAGAAATGTTTGAAGCTACTGACTGAATGAAAGGAGCTGGCATCTCACTCTCTTTGAATCTTTATCATGCTAGGATTAACAGGAAAAAGCTAAAAATTTCAGAATTGCACCGTGCAATGTGGAGATATTACTGTTTGTGCATTTACAATATTCATTGATTTTTGCCATTGAAAAACATGTTTTTCATATACCAGAAATGTTTGAAGCTACTGACTGAATGAAAGGAGCTGGCATCTCACTCTCTTTGAATCTTCTTTATCATGCTAGGATTAGCAGGAAAAAGCAAAAAATTTCAGAATTGCACCTTGCAATGTGGAGATATTACTGTTTGTGCATTTACAATATTCATTGATTTTTGCCATTGAAAAACATGTTTTTCATATACCAGAAATGTTTGAAGCTACTGACTGAATGAAAGGAGCTGGCATGTCACTCTCTTTGAATCTTCTTTATCATGCTAGGATTAACAGGAAAAAGCTAAAAATTTCAGAATTGCACCGTGCAATGTGGAGATATTACTGTTTGTGCATTTACAATATTCATTGATTTTTGCCATTGAAAAACATGTTTTTCATATACCAGAAATGTTTGAAGCTACTGACTGAATGAAAGGAGCTGGCATCTCACTCTTTGAATCTTCTTTATCATGCTAGGATTAACAGGAAAAAGCTAAAAATTTCAGAATTGCACCGTGCAATGTGGAGATATTACTGTTTGTGCATTTACAATATTCATTGATTTTTGCCATTGAAAAACATGTTTTTCATATACCAGAAATGTTTGAAGCTAATGACTGAATGAAAGGAGCTGGCATCTCACTCTCTTTGAATCTTCTTTATCATGCTAGGATTAACAGGAAAAAGCTAAAAATTTCAGAATTGCACCGTGCAATGTGGAGATATTACTGTTTGTGCATTTACAATATTCATTGATTTTTGCCATTGAAAAACATGTTTTTCATATACCAGAAATGTTTGAAGCTACTGACTGAATGAAAGGAGCTGGCATCTCACTCTCTTTGAATCTTCTTTATCATGCTAGGATTAGCAGGAAAAAGCAAAAAATTTCAGAATTGCACCTTGCAATGTGGAGATATTACTGTTTGTGCATTTACAATATTCATTGATTTTTGCCATTGAAAAACATGTTTTTCATATACCAGAAATGTTTGAAGCTACTGACTGAATGAAAGGAGCTGGCATCTCACTCTCTTTGAATCTTCTTTATCATGCTAGGATTAACAGGAAAAAGCTAAAAATTTCAGAATTGCACCGTGCAATGTGGAGATATTACTGTTTGTGCATTTACAATATTCATTGATTTTTGCCATTGAAAAACATGTTTTTCATATACCAGAAATGTTTGAAGCTACTGACTGAATGAAAGGAGCTGGCATCTCACTCTCTTTGAATCTTCTTTATCATGCTAGGATTAGCAGGAAAAAGCAAAAAATTTCAGAATTGCACCTTGCAATGTGGAGATATTACTGTTTGTGCATTTACAATATTCATTGATTTTTGCCATTGAAAAACATGTTTTTCATATACCAGAAATGTTTGAAGCTACTGACTGAATGAAAGGAGCTGGCATCTCACTCTCTTTGAATCTTCTTTATCATGCTAGGATTAACAGGAAAAAGCAAAAAATTTCAGAATTGCACCTTGCAATGTGGAGATATTACTGTTTGTGCATTTACAATATTCATTGATTTTTGCCATTGAAAAACATGTTTTTCATATACCAGAAATGTTTGAAGCTACTGACTGAATGAAAGGAGCTGGCATCTCACTCTCTTTGAATCTTTATCATGCTAGGATTAACAGGAAAAAGCTAAAAATTTCAGAATTGCACCGTGCAATGTGGAGATATTACTGTTTGTGCATTTACAATATTCATTGATTTTTGCCATTGAAAAACATGTTTTTCATATACCAGAAATGTTTGAAGCTACTGACTGAATGAAAGGAGCTGGCATCTCACTCTCTTTGAATCTTCTTTATCATGCTAGGATTAGCAGGAAAAAGCAAAAAATTTCAGAATTGCACCTTGCAATGTGGAGATATTACTGTTTGTGCATTTACAATATTCATTGATTTTTGCCATTGAAAAACATGTTTTTCATATACCAGAAATGTTTGAAGCTACTGACTGAATGAAAGGAGCTGGCATGTCACTCTCTTTGAATCTTCTTTATCATGCTAGGATTAACAGGAAAAAGCTAAAAATTTCAGAATTGCACCGTGCAATGTGGAGATATTACTGTTTGTGCATTTACAATATTCATTGATTTTTGCCATTGAAAAACATGTTTTTCATATACCAGAAATGTTTGAAGCTACTGACTGAATGAAAGGAGCTGGCATCTCACTCTCTTTGAATCTTCTTTATCATGCTAGGATTAGCAGGAAAAAGCAAAAAATTTCAGAATTGCACCTTGCAATGTGGAGATATTACTGTTTGTGCATTTACAATATTCATTGATTTTTGCCATTGAAAAACATGTTTTTCATATACCAGAAATGTTTGAAGCTACTGACTGAATGAAAGGAGCTGGCATCTCACTCTCTTTGAATCTTCTTTATCATGCTAGGATTAACAGGAAAAAGCTAAAAATTTCAGAATTGCACCGTGCAATGTGGAGATATTACTGTTTGTGCATTTACAATATTCATTGATTTTTGCCATTGAAAAACATGTTTTTCATATACCAGAAATGTTTGAAGCTACTGACTGAATGAAAGGAGCTGGCATCTCACTCTCTTTGAATCTTCTTTATCATGCTAGGATTAGCAGGAAAAAGCAAAAAATTTCAGAATTGCACCTTGCAATGTGGAGATATTACTGTTTGTGCATTTACAATATTCATTGATTTTTGCCATTGAAAAACATGTTTTTCATATACCAGAAATGTTTGAAGCTACTGACTGAATGAAAGGAGCTGGCATCTCACTCTCTTTGAATCTTCTTTATCATGCTAGGATTAACAGGAAAAAGCTAAAAATTTCAGAATTGCACCGTGCAATGTGGAGATATTACTGTTTGTGCATTTACAATATTCATTGATTTTTGCCATTGAAAAACATGTTTTTCATATACCAGAAATGTTTGAAGCTACTGACTGAATGAAAGGAGCTGGCATCTCACTCTCTTTGAATCTTCTTTATCATGCTAGGATTAGCAGGAAAAAGCAAAAAATTTCAGAATTGCACCTTGCAATGTGGAGATATTACTGTTTGTGCATTTACAATATTCATTGATTTTTGCCATTGAAAAACATGATTTTCATATACCAGAAATGTTTGAAGCTACTGACTGAATGAAAGGAGCTGGCATCTCACTCTCTTTGAATCTTCTTTATCATGCTAGGATTAACAGGAAAAAGCTAAAAATTTCAGAATTGCACCTTGCAATGTGGAGATATTACTGTTTGTGCATTTACAATATTCATTGATTTTTGCCATTGAAAAACATGTTTTTCATATACCAGAAATGTTTGAAGCTACTGACTGAATGAAAGGAGCTGGCATCTCACTCTCTTTGAATCTTCTTTATCATGCTAGGATTAACAGGAAAAAGCTAAAAATTTCAGAATTGCACCGTGCAATGTGGAGATATTACTGTTTGTGCATTTACAATATTCATTGATTTTTGCCATTGAAAAACATGTTTTTCATATACCAGAAATGTTTGAAGCTAATGACTGAATGAAAGGAGCTGGCATCTCACTCTCTTTGAATCTTCTTTATCATGCTAGGATTAACAGGAAAAAGCTAAAAATTTCAGAATTGCACCGTGCAATGTGGAGATATTACTGTTTGTGCATTTACAATATTCATTGATTTTTGCCATTGAAAAACATGTTTTTCATATACCAGAAATGTTTGAAGCTACTGACTGAATGAAAGGAGCTGGCATCTCACTCTCTTTGAATCTTCTTTATCATGCTAGGATTAGGAGGAAAAAGCAAAAAATTTCAGAATTGCACCTTGCAATGTGGAGATATTACTGTTTGTGCATTTACAATATTCATTGATTTTTGCCATTGAAATACATGTTTTTCATATACCAGAAATGTTTGAAGCTACTGACTGAATGAAAGGAGCTGGCATCTCACTCTCTTTGAATCTTCTTTATCATGCTAGGATTAACAGGAAAAAGCTAAAAATTTCAGAATTGCACCGTGCAATGTGGAGATATTACTGTTTGTGCATTTACAATATTCATTGATTTTTGCCATTGAAAAACATGTTTTTCATATACCAGAAATGTTTGAAGCTACTGACTGAATGAAAGGAGCTGGCATCTCACTCTCTTTGAATCTTCTTTATCATGCTAGGATTAGCAGGAAAAAGCAAAAAATTTCAGAATTGCACCTTGCAATGTGGAGATATTACTGTTTGTGCATTTACAATATTCATTGATTTTTGCCATTGAAAAACATGTTTTTCATATACCAGAAATGTTTGAAGCTACTGACTGAATGAAAGGAGCTGGCATCTCACTCTCTTTGAATCTTCTTTATCATGCTAGGATTAACAGGAAAAAGCAAAAAATTTCAGAATTGCACCTTGCAATGTGGAGATATTACTGTTTGTGCATTTACAATATTCATTGATTTTTGCCATTGAAAAACATGTTTTTCATATACCAGAAATGTTTGAAGCTACTGACTGAATGAAAGGAGCTGGCATCTCACTCTCTTTGAATCTTTTTCATGCTAGGATTAACAGGAAAAAGCTAAAAATTTCAGAATTGCACCGTGCAATGTGGAGATATTACTGTTTGTGCATTTACAATATTCATTGATTTTTGCCATTGAAAAACATGTTTTTCATATACCAGAAATGTTTGAAGCTACTGACTGAATGAAAGGAGCTGGCATCTCACTCTCTTTGAATCTTCTTTATCATGCTAGGATTAGCAGGAAAAAGCAAAAAATTTCAGAATTGCACCTTGCAATGTGGAGATATTACTGTTTGTGCATTTACAATATTCATTGATTTTTGCCATTGAAAAACATGTTTTTCATATACCAGAAATGTTTGAAGCTACTGACTGAATGAAAGGAGCTGGCATCTCACTCTCTTTGAATCTTCTTTATCATGCTAGGATTAACAGGAAAAAGCTAAAAATTTCAGAATTGCACCGTGCAATGTGGAGATATTACTGTTTGTGCATTTACAATATTCATTGATTTTTGCCATTGAAAAACATGTTTTTCATATACCAGAAATGTTTGAAGCTACTGACTGAATGAAAGGAGCTGGCATCTCACTCTCTTTTAATCTTCTTTATCATGCTAGGATTAACAGGAAAAAGCTAAAAATTTCAGAATTGCACCGTGCAATGTGGAGATATTACTGTTTGTGCATTTACAATATTCATTGATTTTTGCCATTGAAAAACATGTTTTTCATATACCAGAAATGTTTGAAGCTAATGACTGAATGAAAGGAGCTTGGCATCTCACTCTCTTTGAATCTTCTTTATCATGCTAGGATTAACAGGAAAAAGCTAAAAATTTCAGAATTGCACCGTGCAATGTGGAGATATTACTGTTTGTGCATTTACAATATTCATTGATTTTTGCCATTGAAAAACATGTTTTTCATATACCAGAAATGTTTGAAGCTACTGACTGAATGAAAGGAGCTGGCATCTCACTCTTTGAATCTTCTTTATCATGCTAGGATTAACAGGAAAAAGCTAAAAATTTCAGAATTGCACCGTGCAATGTGGAGATATTACTGTTTGTGCATTTACAATATTCATTGATTTTTGCCATTGAAAAACATGTTTTTCATATACCAGAAATGTTTGAAGCTAATGACTGAATGAAAGGAGCTGGCATCTCACTCTCTTTGAATCTTCTTTATCATGCTAGGATTAACAGGAAAAAGCTAAAAATTTCAGAATTGCACCGTGCAATGTGGAGATATTACTGTTTGTGCATTTACAATATTCATTGATTTTTGCCATTGAAAAACATGTTTTTCATATACCAGAAATGTTTGAAGCTACTGACTGAATGAAAGGAGCTGGCATCTCACTCTCTTTGAATCTTCTTTATCATGCTAGGATTAGCAGGAAAAAGCAAAAAATTTCAGAATTGCACCTTGCAATGTGGAGATATTACTGTTTGTGCATTTACAATATTCATTGATTTTTGCCATTGAAAAACATGTTTTTCATATACCAGAAATGTTTGAAGCTACTGACTGAATGAAAGGAGCTGGCATCTCACTCTCTTTGAATCTTCTTTATCATGCTAGGATTAACAGGAAAAAGCAAAAAATTTCAGAATTGCACCTTGCAATGTGGAGATATTACTGTTTGTGCATTTACAATATTCATTGATTTTTGCCATTGAAAAACATGTTTTTCATATACCAGAAATGTTTGAAGCTACTGACTGAATGAAAGGAGCTGGCATCTCACTCTCTTTGAATCTTTATCATGCTAGGATTAACAGGAAAAAGCTAAAAATTTCAGAATTGCACCGTGCAATGTGGAGATATTACTGTTTGTGCATTTACAATATTCATTGATTTTTGCCATTGAAAAACATGTTTTTCATATACCAGAAATGTTTGAAGCTACTGACTGAATGAAAGGAGCTGGCATCTCACTCTCTTTGAATCTTCTTTATCATGCTAGGATTAGCAGGAAAAAGCAAAAAATTTCAGAATTGCACCTTGCAATGTGGAGATATTACTGTTTGTGCATTTACAATATTCATTGATTTTTGCCATTGAAAAACATGTTTTTCATATACCAGAAATGTTTGAAGCTACTGACTGAATGAAAGGAGCTGGCATCTCACTCTCTTTGAATCTTCTTTATCATGCTAGGATTAACAGGAAAAAGCTAAAAATTTCAGAATTGCACCGTGCAATGTGGAGATATTACTGTTTGTGCATTTACAATATTCATTGATTTTTGCCATTGAAAAACATGTTTTTCATATACCAGAAATGTTTGAAGCTACTGACTGAATGAAAGGAGCTGGCATCTCACTCTCTTTGAATCTTCTTTATCATGCTAGGATTAACAGGAAAAAGCTAAAAATTTCAGAATTGCACCGTGCAATGTGGAGATATTACTGTTTGTGCATTTACAATATTCATTGATTTTTGCCATTGAAAAACATGTTTTTCATATACCAGAAATGTTTGAAGCTACTGACTGAATGAAAGGAGCTGGCATCTCACTCTCTTTGAATCTTCTTTATCATGCTAGGATTAGCAGGAAAAAGCAAAAAATTTCAGAATTGCACCTTGCAATGTGGAGATATTACTGTTTGTGCATTTACAATATTCATTGATTTTTGCCATTGAAAAACATGTTTTTCATATACCAGAAATGTTTGAAGCTACTGACTGAATGAAAGGAGCTGGCATCTCACTCTCTTTGAATCTTCTTTATCATGCTAGGATTAACAGGAAAAAGCTAAAAATTTCAGAATTGCACCGTGCAATGTGGAGATATTACTGTTTGTGCATTTACAATATTCATTGATTTTTGCCATTGAAAAACATGTTTTTCATATACCAGAAATGTTTGAAGCTAATGACTGAATGAAAGGAGCTTGGCATCTCACTCTCTTTGAATCTTCTTTATCATGCTAGGATTAACAGGAAAAAGCTAAAAATTTCAGAATTGCACCGTGCAATGTGGAGATATTACTGTTTGTGCATTTACAATATTCATTGATTTTTGCCATTGAAAAACATGTTTTTCATATACCAGAAATGTTTGAAGCTACTGACTGAATGAAAGGAGCTGGCATCTCACTCTTTGAATCTTCTTTATCATGCTAGGATTAACAGGAAAAAGCTAAAAATTTCAGAATTGCACCGTGCAATGTGGAGATATTACTGTTTGTGCATTTACAATATTCATTGATTTTTGCCATTGAAAAACATGTTTTTCATATACCAGAAATGTTTGAAGCTAATGACTGAATGAAAGGAGCTGGCATCTCACTCTCTTTGAATCTTCTTTATCATGCTAGGATTAACAGGAAAAAGCTAAAAATTTCAGAATTGCACCGTGCAATGTGGAGATATTACTGTTTGTGCATTTACAATATTCATTGATTTTTGCCATTGAAAAACATGTTTTTCATATACCAGAAATGTTTGAAGCTACTGACTGAATGAAAGGAGCTGGCATCTCACTCTCTTTGAATCTTCTTTATCATGCTAGGATTAGCAGGAAAAAGCAAAAAATTATAGAATTGCACCTTGCAATGTGGAGATATTACTGTTTGTGCATTTACAATATTCATTGATTTTTGCCATTGAAAAACATGTTTTTCATATACCAGAAATGTTTGAAGCTACTGACTGAATGAAAGGAGCTGGCATCTCACTCTCTTTGAATCTTCTTTATCATGCTAGGATTAACAGGAAAAAGCTAAAAATTTCAGAATTGCACCGTGCAATGTGGAGATATTACTGTTTGTGCATTTACAATATTCATTGATTTTTGCCATTGAAAAACGTTTTTCATATACCAGAAATGTTTGAAGCTAATGACTGAATGAAAGGAGCTGGCATCTCACTCTCTTTGAATCTTCTTTATCATGCTAGGATTAACAGGAAAAAGCAAAAAATTTCAGAATTGCACCTTGCAATGTGGAGATATTACTGTTTGTGCATTTACAATATTCATTGATTTTTGCCATTGAAAAACATGTTTTTCATATACCAGAAATGTTTGAAGCTACTGACTGAATGAAAGGAGCTGGCATCTCACTCTCTTTGAATCTTTATCATGCTAGGATTAACAGGAAAAAGCTAAAAATTTCAGAATTGCACCGTGCAATGTGGAGATATTACTGTTTGTGCATTTACAATATTCATTGATTTTTGCCATTGAAAAACGTTTTTCATATACCAGAAATGTTTGAAGCTATTGACTGAATGAAAGGAGCTGGCATCTCACTCTCTTTGAATCTTCTTTATCATGCTAGGATTAGCAGGAAAAAGCAAAAAATTTCAGAATTGCACCTTGCAATGTGGAGATATTACTGTTTGTGCATTTACAATATTCATTGATTTTTGCCATTGAAAAACATGTTTTTCATATACCAGAAATGTTTGAAGCTACTGACTGAATGAAAGGAGCTGGCATCTCACTCTCTTTGAATCTTCTTTATCATGCTAGGATTAACAGGAAAAAGCTAAAAATTTCAGAATTGCACCGTGCAATGTGGAGATATTACTGTTTGTGCATTTACAATATTCATTGATTTTTGCCATTGAAAAACATGTTTTTCATATACCAGAAATGTTTGAAGCTACTGACTGAATGAAAGGAGCTGGCATCTCACTCTCTTTGAATCTTCTTTATCATGCTAGGATTAGCAGGAAAAAGCAAAAAATTTCAGAATTGCACCTTGCAATGTGGAGATATTACTGTTTGTGCATTTACAATATTCATTGATTTTTGCCATTGAAAAACATGTTTTTCATATACCAGAAATGTTTGAAGCTACTGACTGAATGAAAGGAGCTGGCATCTCACTCTCTTTGAATCTTCTTTATCATGCTAGGATTAACAGGAAAAAGCTAAAAATTTCAGAATTGCACCGTGCAATGTGGAGATATTACTGTTTGTGCATTTACAATATTCATTGATTTTTGCCATTGAAAAACATGTTTTTCATATACCAGAAATGTTTGAAGCTACTGACTGAATGAAAGGAGCTGGCATCTCACTCTCTTTGAATCTTCTTTATCATGCTAGGATTAGCAGGAAAAAGCAAAAAATTTCAGAATTGCACCTTGCAATGTGGAGATATTACTGTTTGTGCATTTACAATATTCATTGATTTTTGCCATTGAAAAACATGTTTTTCATATACCAGAAATGTTTGAAGCTACTGACTGAATGAAAGGAGCTGGCATCTCACTCTCTTTGAATCTTCTTTATCATGCTAGGATTAACAGGAAAAAGCTAAAAATTTCAGAATTGCACCGTGCAATGTGGAGATATTACTGTTTGTGCATTTACAATATTCATTGATTTTTGCCATTGAAAAACATGTTTTTCATATACCAGAAATGTTTGAAGCTACTGACTGAATGAAAGGAGCTGGCATCTCACTCTCTTTGAATCTTCTTTATCATGCTAGGATTAGCAGGAAAAAGCAAAAAATTTCAGAATTGCACCTTGCAATGTGGAGATATTACTCTTTGTGCATTTACAATATTCATTGATTTTTGCCATTGAAAAACATGTTTTTCATATACCAGAAATGTTTGAAGTTACTGACTGAATGAAAGGAGCTGGCATCTCACTCTCTTTGAATCTTCTTTATCATGCTAGGATTAACAGGAAAAAGCAAAAAATTTCAGAATTGCACCTTGCAATGTGGAGATATTACTGTTTGTGCATTTACAATATTCATTGATTTTTGCCATTGAAAAACATGTTTTTCATATACCAGAAATGTTTGAAGCTACTGACTGAATGAAAGGAGCTGGCATCTCACTCTCTTTGAATCTTCTTTATCATGCTAGGATTAACAGGAAAAAGCAAAAAATTTCAGAATTGCACCTTGCAATGTGGAGATATTACTGTTTGTGCATTTACAATATTCATTGATTTTTGCCATTGAAAAACATGTTTTTCATATACCAGAAATGTTTGAAGCTACTGACTGAATGAAAGGAGCTGGCATCTCACTCTTTGAATCTTCTTTATCATGCTAGGATTAACAGGAAAAAGCTAAAAATTTCAGAATTGCACCGTGCAATGTGGAGATATTACTGTTTGTGCATTTACAATATTCATTGATTTTTGCCATTGAAAAACATGTTTTTCATATACCAGAAATGTTTGAAGCTAATGACTGAATGAAAGGAGCTGGCATCTCACTCTCTTTGAATCTTCTTTATCATGCTAGGATTAACAGGAAAAAGCTAAAAATTTCAGAATTGCACCGTGCAATGTGGAGATATTACTGTTTGTGCATTTACAATATTCATTGATTTTTGCCATTGAAAAACATGTTTTTCATATACCAGAAATGTTTGAAGCTACTGACTGAATGAAAGGAGCTGGCATCTCACTCTCTTTGAATCTTCTTTATCATGCTAGGATTAGCAGGAAAAAGCAAAAAATTTCAGAATTGCACCTTGCAATGTGGAGATATTACTGTTTGTGCATTTACAATATTCATTGATTTTTGCCATTGAAAAACATGTTTTTCATATACCAGAAATGTTTGAAGCTACTGACTGAATGAAAGGAGCTGGCATCTCACTCTCTTTGAATCTTCTTTATCATGCTAGGATTAACAGGAAAAAGCTAAAAATTTCAGAATTGCACCGTGCAATGTGGAGATATTACTGTTTGTGCATTTACAATATTCATTGATTTTTGCCATTGAAAAACATGTTTTTCATATACCAGAAATGTTTGAAGCTACTGACTGAATGAAAGGAGCTGGCATCTCACTCTCTTTGAATCTTCTTTATCATGCTAGGATTAGCAGGAAAAAGCAAAAAATTTCAGAATTGCACCTTGCAATGTGGAGATATTACTGTTTGTGCATTTACAATATTCATTGATTTTTGCCATTGAAAAACATGTTTTTCATATACCAGAAATGTTTGAAGCTACTGACTGAATGAAAGGAGCTGGCATCTCACTCTCTTTGAATCTTCTTTATCATGCTAGGATTAACAGGAAAAAGCAAAAAATTTCAGAATTGCACCTTGCAATGTGGAGATATTACTGTTTGTGCATTTACAATATTCATTGATTTTTGCCATTGAAAAACATGTTTTTCATATACCAGAAATGTTTGAAGCTACTGACTGAATGAAAGGAGCTGGCATCTCACTCTCTTTGAATCTTTATCATGCTAGGATTAACAGGAAAAAGCTAAAAATTTCAGAATTGCACCGTGCAATGTGGAGATATTACTGTTTGTGCATTTACAATATTCATTGATTTTTGCCATTGAAAAACGTTTTTCATATACCAGAAATGTTTGAAGCTATTGACTGAATGAAAGGAGCTGGCATCTCACTCTCTTTGAATCTTCTTTATCATGCTAGGATTAGCAGGAAAAAGCAAAAAATTTCAGAATTGCACCTTGCAATGTGGAGATATTACTGTTTGTGCATTTACAATATTCATTGATTTTTGCCATTGAAAAACATGTTTTTCATATACCAGAAATGTTTGAAGCTACTGACTGAATGAAAGGAGCTGGCATCTCACTCTCTTTGAATCTTCTTTATCATGCTAGGATTAACAGGAAAAAGCTAAAAATTTCAGAATTGCACCGTGCAATGTGGAGATATTACTGTTTGTGCATTTACAATATTCATTGATTTTTGCCATTGAAAAACATGTTTTTCATATACCAGAAATGTTTGAAGCTACTGACTGAATGAAAGGAGCTGGCATCTCACTCTCTTTGAATCTTCTTTATCATGCTAGGATTAGCAGGAAAAAGCAAAAAATTTCAGAATTGCACCTTGCAATGTGGAGATATTACTGTTTGTGCATTTACAATATTCATTGATTTTTGCCATTGAAAAACATGTTTTTCATATACCAGAAATGTTTGAAGCTACTGACTGAATGAAAGGAGCTGGCATCTCACTCTCTTTGAATCTTCTTTATCATGCTAGGATTAACAGGAAAAAGCTAAAAATTTCAGAATTGCACCGTGCAATGTGGAGATATTACTGTTTGTGCATTTACAATATTCATTGATTTTTGCCATTGAAAAACATGTTTTTCATATACCAGAAATGTTTGAAGCTACTGACTGAATGAAAGGAGCTGGCATCTCACTCTCTTTGAATCTTCTTTATCATGCTAGGATTAGCAGGAAAAAGCAAAAAATTTCAGAATTGCACCTTGCAATGTGGAGATATTACTGTTTGTGCATTTACAATATTCATTGATTTTTGCCATTGAAAAACATGTTTTTCATATACCAGAAATGTTTGAAGCTACTGACTGAATGAAAGGAGCTGGCATCTCACTCTCTTTGAATCTTCTTTATCATGCTAGGATTAACAGGAAAAAGCTAAAAATTTCAGAATTGCACCGTGCAATGTGGAGATATTACTGTTTGTGCATTTACAATATTCATTGATTTTTGCCATTGAAAAACATGTTTTTCATATACCAGAAATGTTTGAAGCTACTGACTGAATGAAAGGAGCTGGCATCTCACTCTCTTTGAATCTTCTTTATCATGCTAGGATTAGCAGGAAAAAGCAAAAAATTTCAGAATTGCACCTTGCAATGTGGAGATATTACTCTTTGTGCATTTACAATATTCATTGATTTTTGCCATTGAAAAACATGTTTTTCATATACCAGAAATGTTTGAAGTTACTGACTGAATGAAAGGAGCTGGCATCTCACTCTCTTTGAATCTTCTTTATCATGCTAGGATTAACAGGAAAAAGCAAAAAATTTCAGAATTGCACCTTGCAATGTGGAGATATTACTGTTTGTGCATTTACAATATTCATTGATTTTTGCCATTGAAAAACATGTTTTTCATATACCAGAAATGTTTGAAGCTACTGACTGAATGAAAGGAGCTGGCATCTCACTCTCTTTGAATCTTCTTTATCATGCTAGGATTAACAGGAAAAAGCAAAAAATTTCAGAATTGCACCTTGCAATGTGGAGATATTACTGTTTGTGCATTTACAATATTCATTGATTTTTGCCATTGAAAAACATGTTTTTCATATACCAGAAATGTTTGAAGCTACTGACTGAATGAAAGGAGCTGGCATCTCACTCTTTGAATCTTCTTTATCATGCTAGGATTAACAGGAAAAAGCTAAAAATTTCAGAATTGCACCGTGCAATGTGGAGATATTACTGTTTGTGCATTTACAATATTCATTGATTTTTGCCATTGAAAAACATGTTTTTCATATACCAGAAATGTTTGAAGCTAATGACTGAATGAAAGGAGCTGGCATCTCACTCTCTTTGAATCTTCTTTATCATGCTAGGATTAACAGGAAAAAGCTAAAAATTTCAGAATTGCACCGTGCAATGTGGAGATATTACTGTTTGTGCATTTACAATATTCATTGATTTTTGCCATTGAAAAACATGTTTTTCATATACCAGAAATGTTTGAAGCTACTGACTGAATGAAAGGAGCTGGCATCTCACTCTCTTTGAATCTTCTTTATCATGCTAGGATTAGCAGGAAAAAGCAAAAAATTTCAGAATTGCACCTTGCAATGTGGAGATATTACTGTTTGTGCATTTACAATATTCATTGATTTTTGCCATTGAAAAACATGTTTTTCATATACCAGAAATGTTTGAAGCTACTGACTGAATGAAAGGAGCTGGCATCTCACTCTCTTTGAATCTTCTTTATCATGCTAGGATTAACAGGAAAAAGCTAAAAATTTCAGAATTGCACCGTGCAATGTGGAGATATTACTGTTTGTGCATTTACAATATTCATTGATTTTTGCCATTGAAAAACATGTTTTTCATATACCAGAAATGTTTGAAGCTACTGACTGAATGAAAGGAGCTGGCATCTCACTCTCTTTGAATCTTCTTTATCATGCTAGGATTAGCAGGAAAAAGCAAAAAATTTCAGAATTGCACCTTGCAATGTGGAGATATTACTGTTTGTGCATTTACAATATTCATTGATTTTTGCCATTGAAAAACATGTTTTTCATATACCAGAAATGTTTGAAGCTACTGACTGAATGAAAGGAGCTGGCATCTCACTCTCTTTGAATCTTCTTTATCATGCTAGGATTAACAGGAAAAAGCAAAAAATTTCAGAATTGCACCTTGCAATGTGGAGATATTACTGTTTGTGCATTTACAATATTCATTGATTTTTGCCATTGAAAAACATGTTTTTCATATACCAGAAATGTTTGAAGCTACTGACTGAATGAAAGGAGCTGGCATCTCACTCTCTTTGAATCTTTATCATGCTAGGATTAACAGGAAAAAGCTAAAAATTTCAGAATTGCACCGTGCAATGTGGAGATATTACTGTTTGTGCATTTACAATATTCATTGATTTTTGCCATTGAAAAACATGTTTTTCATATACCAGAAATGTTTGAAGCTACTGACTGAATGAAAGGAGCTGGCATCTCACTCTCTTTGAATCTTCTTTATCATGCTAGGATTAGCAGGAAAAAGCAAAAAATTTCAGAATTGCACCTTGCAATGTGGAGATATTACTGTTTGTGCATTTACAATATTCATTGATTTTTGCCATTGAAAAACATGTTTTTCATATACCAGAAATGTTTGAAGCTACTGACTGAATGAAAGGAGCTGGCATCTCACTCTCTTTGAATCTTCTTTATCATGCTAGGATTAGCAGGAAAAAGCAAAAAATTTCAGAATTGCACCTTGCAATGTGGAGATATTACTTTTTGTGCATTTACAATATTCATTGATTTTTGCCATTGAAAAACATGTTTTTCATATACCAGAAATGTTTGAAGCTACTGACTGAATGAAAGGAGCTGGCATCTCACTCTCTTTGAATCTTCTTTATCATGCTAGGATTAACAGGAAAAAGCTAAAAATTTCAGAATTGCACCGTGCAATGTGGAGATATTACTGTTTGTGCATTTACAATATTCATTGATTTTTGCCATTGAAAAACATGTTTTTCATATACCAGAAATGTTTGAAGCTACTGACTGAATGAAAGGAGCTGGCATCTCACTCTCTTTGAATCTTCTTTATCATGCTAGGATTAGCAGGAAAAAGCAAAACATTTCAGAATTGCACCTTGCAATGTGGAGATATTACTGTTTGTGCATTTACAATATTCATTGATTTTTGCCATTGAAAAACATGTTTTTCATATACCAGAAATGTTTGAAGCTACTGACTGAATGAAAGGAGCTGGCATCTCACTCTCTTTGAATCTTCTTTATCATGCTAGGATTAACAGGAAAATGCAAAAAATTTCAGAATTGCACCTTGCAATGTGGAGATATTACTGTTTGTGCATTTACAATATTCATTGATTTTTGCCATTGAAAAACATGTTTTTCATATACCAGAAATGTTTGAAGCTACTGACTGAATGAAAGGAGCTGGCATCTCACTCTCTTTGAATCTTCTTTATCATGCTAGGATTAACAGGAAAATGCTAAAAATTTCAGAATTGCACCGTGCAATGTGGAGATATTACTGTTTGTGCATTTACAATATTCATTGATTTTTGCCATTGAAAAACATGTTTTTCATATACCAGAAATGTTTGAAGCTAATGACTGAATGAAAGGAGCTGGCATCTCACTCTCTTTGAATCTTCTTTATCATGCTAGGATTAACAGGAAAAAGCTAAAAATTTCAGAATTGCACCGTGCAATGTGGAGATATTACTGTTTGTGCATTTACAATATTCATTGATTTTTGCCATTGAAAAACATGTTTTTCATATACCAGAAATGTTTGAAGCTACTGACTGAATGAAAGGAGCTGGCATCTCACTCTCTTTGAATCTTCTTTATCATGCTAGGATTAGCAGGAAAAAGCAAAAAATTTCAGAATTGCACCTTGCAATGTGGAGATATTACTGTTTGTGCATTTACAATATTCATTGATTTTTGCCATTGAAAAACATGTTTTTCATATACCAGAAATGTTTGAAGCTACTGACTGAATGAAAGGAGCTGGCATCTCACTCTCTTTGAATCTTCTTTATCATGCTAGGATTAACAGGAAAAAGCTAAAAATTTCAGAATTGCACCGTGCAATGTGGAGATATTACTGTTTGTGCATTTACAATATTCATTGATTTTTGCCATTGAAAAACATGTTTTTCATATACCAGAAATGTTTGAAGCTACTGACTGAATGAAAGGAGCTGGCATCTCACTCTCTTTGAATCTTCTTTATCATGCTAGGATTAGCAGGAAAAAGCAAAAAATTTCAGAATTGCACCTTGCAATGTGGAGATATTACTGTTTGTGCATTTACAATATTCATTGATTTTTGCCATTGAAAAACATGTTTTTCATATACCAGAAATGTTTGAAGCTACTGACTGAATGAAAGGAGCTGGCATCTCACTCTCTTTGAATCTTCTTTATCATGCTAGGATTAACAGGAAAAAGCAAAAAATTTCAGAATTGCACCTTGCAATGTGGAGATATTACTGTTTGTGCATTTACAATATTCATTGATTTTTGCCATTGAAAAACATGTTTTTCATATACCAGAAATGTTTGAAGCTACTGACTGAATGAAAGGAGCTGGCATCTCACTCTCTTTGAATCTTTATCATGCTAGGATTAACAGGAAAAAGCTAAAAATTTCAGAATTGCACCGTGCAATGTGGAGATATTACTGTTTGTGCATTTACAATATTCATTGATTTTTGCCATTGAAAAACATGTTTTTCATATACCAGAAATGTTTGAAGCTACTGACTGAATGAAAGGAGCTGGCATCTCACTCTCTTTGAATCTTCTTTATCATGCTAGGATTAGCAGGAAAAAGCAAAAAATTTCAGAATTGCACCTTGCAATGTGGAGATATTACTGTTTGTGCATTTACAATATTCATTGATTTTTGCCATTGAAAAACATGTTTTTCATATACCAGAAATGTTTGAAGCTACTGACTGAATGAAAGGAGCTGGCATCTCACTCTCTTTGAATCTTCTTTATCATGCTAGGATTAACAGGAAAAAGCTAAAAATTTCAGAATTGCACCGTGCAATGTGGAGATATTACTGTTTGTGCATTTACAATATTCATTGATTTTTGCCATTGAAAAACATGTTTTTCATATACCAGAAATGTTTGAAGCTACTGACTGAATGAAAGGAGCTGGCATCTCACTCTCTTTGAATCTTCTTTATCATGCTAGGATTAGCAGGAAAAAGCAAAAAATTTCAGAATTGCACCTTGCAATGTGGAGATATTACTGTTTGTGCATTTACAATATTCATTGATTTTTGCCATTGAAAAACATGTTTTTCATATACCAGAAATGTTTGAAGCTACTGACTGAATGAAAGGAGCTGGCATCTCACTCTCTTTGAATCTTCTTTATCATGCTAGGATTAACAGGAAAAAGCTAAAAATTTCAGAATTGCACCGTGCAATGTGGAGATATTACTGTTTGTGCATTTACAATATTCATTGATTTTTGCCATTGAAAAACATGTTTTTCATATACCAGAAATGTTTGAAGCTACTGACTGAATGAAAGGAGCTGGCATCTCACTCTCTTTGAATCTTCTTTATCATGCTAGGATTAGCAGGAAAAAGCAAAAAATTTCAGAATTGCACCTTGCAATGTGGAGATATTACTGTTTGTGCATTTACAATATTCATTGATTTTTGCCATTGAAAAACATGTTTTTCATATACCAGAAATGTTTGAAGCTACTGACTGAATGAAAGGAGCTGGCATCTCACTCTCTTTGAATCTTCTTTATCATGCTAGGATTAACAGGAAAAAGCTAAAAATTTCAGAATTGCACCGTGCAATGTGGAGATATTACTGTTTGTGCATTTACAATATTCATTGATTTTTGCCATTGAAAAACATGTTTTTCATATACCAGCAATGTTTGAAGCTAATGACTGAATGAAAGGAGCTTGGCATCTCACTCTCTTTGAATCTTCTTTATCATGCTAGGATTAACAGGAAAAAGCTAAAAATTTCAGAATTGCACCGTGCAATGTGGAGATATTACTGTTTGTGCATTTACAATATTCATTGATTTTTGCCATTGAAAAACATGTTTTTCATATACCAGAAATGTTTGAAGCTACTGACTGAATGAAAGGAGCTGGCATCTCACTCTTTGAATCTTCTTTATCATGCTAGGATTAACAGGAAAAAGCTAAAAATTTCAGAATTGCACCGTGCAATGTGGAGATATTACTGTTTGTGCATTTACAATATTCATTGATTTTTGCCATTGAAAAACATGTTTTTCATATACCAGAAATGTTTGAAGCTAATGACTGAATGAAAGGAGCTGGCATCTCACTCTCTTTGAATCTTCTTTATCATGCTAGGATTAACAGGAAAAAGCTAAAAATTTCAGAATTGCACCGTGCAATGTGGAGATATTACTGTTTGTGCATTTACAATATTCATTGATTTTTGCCATTGAAAAACATGTTTTTCATATACCAGAAATGTTTGAAGCTACTGACTGAATGAAAGGAGCTGGCATCTCACTCTCTTTGAATCTTCTTTATCATGCTAGGATTAGCAGGAAAAAGCAAAAAATTTCAGAATTGCACCTTGCAATGTGGAGATATTACTGTTTGTGCATTTACAATATTCATTGATTTTTGCCATTGAAAAACATGTTTTTCATATACCAGAAATGTTTGAAGCTACTGACTGAATGAAAGGAGCTGGCATCTCACTCTCTTTGAATCTTCTTTATCATGCTAGGATTAACAGGAAAAAGCTAAAAATTTCAGGATTGCACCGTGCAATGTGGAGATATTACTGTTTGTGCATTTACAATATTCATTGATTTTTGCCATTGAAAAACATGTTTTTCATATACCAGAAATGTTTGAAGCTACTGACTGAATGAAAGGAGCTGGCATCTCACTCTCTTTGAATCTTCTTTATCATGCTAGGATTAGCAGGAAAAAGCTAAAAATTTCAGAATTGCACCTTGCAATGTGGAGATATTACTGTTTGTGCATTTACAATATTCATTGATTTTTGCCATTGAAAAACATGTTTTTCATATACCAGAAATGTTTGAAGCTACTGACTGAATGAAAGGAGCTGGCATCTCACTCTCTTTGAATCTTCTTTATCATGCTAGGATTAACAGGAAAAAGCAAAAAATTTCAGAATTGCACCTTGCAATGTGGAGATATTACTGTTTGTGCATTTACAATATTCATTGATTTTTGCCATTGAAAAACATGTTTTTCATATACCAGAAATGTTTGAAGCTACTGACTGAATGAAAGGAGCTGGCATCTCACTCTCTTTGAATCTTTATCATGCTAGGATTAACAGGAAAAAGCTAAAAATTTCAGAATTGCACCGTGCAATGTGGAGATATTACTGTTTGTGCATTTACAATATTCATTGATTTTTGCCATTGAAAAACATGTTTTTCATATACCAGAAATGTTTGAAGCTACTGACTGAATGAAAGGAGCTGGCATCTCACTCTCTTTGAATCTTCTTTATCATGCTAGGATTAGCAGGAAAAAGCAAAAAATTTCAGAATTGCACCTTGCAATGTGGAGATATTACTGTTTGTGCATTTACAATATTCATTGATTTTTGCCATTGAAAAACATGTTTTTCATATACCAGAAATGTTTGAAGCTACTGACTGAATGAAAGGAGCTGGCATCTCACTCTCTTTGAATCTTCTTTATCATGCTAGGATTAACAGGAAAAAGCTAAAAATTTCAGAATTGCACCGTGCAATGTGGAGATATTACTGTTTGTGCATTTACGATATTCATTGATTTTTGCCATTGAAAAACATGTTTTTCATATACCAGAAATGTTTGAAGCTACTGACTGAATGAAAGGAGCTGGCATCTCACTCTCTTTGAATCTTCTTTATCATGCTAGGATTAGCAGGAAAAAGCAAAAAATTTCAGAATTGCACCTTGCAATGTGGAGATATTACTGTTTGTGCATTTACAATATTCATTGATTTTTGCCATTGAAAAACATGTTTTTCATATACCAGAAATGTTTGAAGCTACTGACTGAATGAAAGGAGCTGGCATCTCACTCTCTTTGAATCTTCTTTATCATGCTAGGATTAACAGGAAAAAGCTAAAAATTTCAGAATTGCACCGTGCAATGTGGAGATATTACTGTTTGTGCATTTACAATATTCATTGATTTTTGCCATTGAAAAACATGTTTTTCATATACCAGCAATGTTTGAAGCTAATGACTGAATGAAAGGAGCTTGGCATCTCACTCTCTTTGAATCTTCTTTATCATGCTAGGATTAACAGGAAAAAGCTAAAAATTTCAGAATTGCACCGTGCAATGTGGAGATATTACTGTTTGTGCATTTACAATATTCATTGATTTTTGCCATTGAAAAACATGTTTTTCATATACCAGAAATGTTTGAAGCTACTGACTGAATGAAAGGAGCTGGCATCTCACTCTTTGAATCTTCTTTATCATGCTAGGATTAACAGGAAAAAGCTAAAAATTTCAGAATTGCACCGTGCAATGTGGAGATATTACTGTTTGTGCATTTACAATATTCATTGATTTTTGCCATTGAAAAACATGTTTTTCATATACCAGAAATGTTTGAAGCTAATGACTGAATGAAAGGAGCTGGCATCTCACTCTCTTTGAATCTTCTTTATCATGCTAGGATTAACAGGAAAAAGCTAAAAATTTCAGAATTGCACCGTGCAATGTGGAGATATTACTGTTTGTGCATTTACAATATTCATTGATTTTTGCCATTGAAAAACATGTTTTTCATATACCAGAAATGTTTGAAGCTACTGACTGAATGAAAGGAGCTGGCATCTCACTCTCTTTGAATCTTCTTTATCATGCTAGGATTAGCAGGAAAAAGCAAAAAATTTCAGAATTGCACCTTGCAATGTGGAGATATTACTGTTTGTGCATTTACAATATTCATTGATTTTTGCCATTGAAAAACATGTTTTTCATATACCAGAAATGTTTGAAGCTACTGACTGAATGAAAGGAGCTGGCATCTCACTCTCTTTGAATCTTCTTTATCATGCTAGGATTAACAGGAAAAAGCTAAAAATTTCAGGATTGCACCGTGCAATGTGGAGATATTACTGTTTGTGCATTTACAATATTCATTGATTTTTGCCATTGAAAAACATGTTTTTCATATACCAGAAATGTTTGAAGCTACTGACTGAATGAAAGGAGCTGGCATCTCACTCTCTTTGAATCTTCTTTATCATGCTAGGATTAGCAGGAAAAAGCTAAAAATTTCAGAATTGCACCTTGCAATGTGGAGATATTACTGTTTGTGCATTTACAATATTCATTGATTTTTGCCATTGAAAAACATGTTTTTCATATACCAGAAATGTTTGAAGCTACTGACTGAATGAAAGGAGCTGGCATCTCACTCTCTTTGAATCTTCTTTATCATGCTAGGATTAACAGGAAAAAGCAAAAAATTTCAGAATTGCACCTTGCAATGTGGAGATATTACTGTTTGTGCATTTACAATATTCATTGATTTTTGCCATTGAAAAACATGTTTTTCATATACCAGAAATGTTTGAAGCTACTGACTGAATGAAAGGAGCTGGCATCTCACTCTCTTTGAATCTTTATCATGCTAGGATTAACAGGAAAAAGCTAAAAATTTCAGAATTGCACCGTGCAATGTGGAGATATTACTGTTTGTGCATTTACAATATTCATTGATTTTTGCCATTGAAAAACATGTTTTTCATATACCAGAAATGTTTGAAGCTACTGACTGAATGAAAGGAGCTGGCATCTCACTCTCTTTGAATCTTCTTTATCATGCTAGGATTAGCAGGAAAAAGCAAAAAATTTCAGAATTGCACCTTGCAATGTGGAGATATTACTGTTTGTGCATTTACAATATTCATTGATTTTTGCCATTGAAAAACATGTTTTTCATATACCAGAAATGTTTGAAGCTACTGACTGAATGAAAGGAGCTGGCATCTCACTCTCTTTGAATCTTCTTTATCATGCTAGGATTAACAGGAAAAAGCTAAAAATTTCAGAATTGCACCGTGCAATGTGGAGATATTACTGTTTGTGCATTTACAATATTCATTGATTTTTGCCATTGAAAAACATGTTTTTCATATACCAGAAATGTTTGAAGCTACTGACTGAATGAAAGGAGCTGGCATCTCACTCTCTTTGAATCTTCTTTATCATGCTAGGATTAGCAGGAAAAAGCAAAAAATTTCAGAATTGCACCTTGCAATGTGGAGATATTACTGTTTGTGCATTTACAATATTCATTGATTTTTGCCATTGAAAAACATGTTTTTCATATACCAGAAATGTTTGAAGCTACTGACTGAATGAAAGGAGCTGGCATCTCACTCTCTTTGAATCTTCTTTATCATGCTAGGATTAACAGGAAAAAGCTAAAAATTTCAGAATTGCACCGTGCAATGTGGAGATATTACTGTTTGTGCATTTACAATATTCATTGATTTTTGCCATTGAAAAACATGTTTTTCATATACCAGAAATGTTTGAAGCTACTGACTGAATGAAAGGAGCTGGCATCTCACTCTCTTTGAATCTTCTTTATCATGCTAGGATTAGCAGGAAAAAGCAAAAAATTTCAGAATTGCACCTTGCAATGTGGAGATATTACTGTTTGTGCATTTACAATATTCATTGATTTTTGCCATTGAAAAACATGTTTTTCATATACCAGAAATGTTTGAAGCTACTGACTGAATGAAAGGAGCTGGCATCTCACTCTCTTTGAATCTTCTTTATCATGCTAGGATTAACAGGAAAAAGCTAAAAATTTCAGAATTGCACCGTGCAATGTGGAGATATTACTGTTTGTGCATTTACAATATTCATTGATTTTTGCCATTGAAAAACATGTTTTTCATATACCAGAAATGTTTGAAGCTACTGACTGAATGAAAGGAGCTGGCATCTCACTCTCTTTGAATCTTCTTTATCATGCTAGGATTAGCAGGAAAAAGCAAAAAATTTCAGAATTGCACCTTGCAATGTGGAGATATTACTGTTTGTGCATTTACAATATTCATTGATTTTTGCCATTGAAAAACATGTTTTTCATATACCAGAAATGTTTGAAGCTACTGACTGAATGAAAGGAGCTGGCATCTCACTCTCTTTGAATCTTCTTTATCATGCTAGGATTAACAGGAAAAAGCAAAAAATTTCAGAATTGCACCTTGCAATGTGGAGATATTACTGTTTGTGCATTTACAATATTCATTGATTTTTGCCATTGAAAAACATGTTTTTCATATACCAGAAATGTTTGAAGCTACTGACTGAATGAAAGGAGCTGGCATCTCACTCTCTTTGAATCTTCTTTATCATGCTAGGATTAACAGGAAAAAGCTAAAAATTTCAGAATTGCACCGTGCAATGTGGAGATATTACTGTTTGTGCATTTACAATATTCATTGATTTTTGCCATTGAAAAACATGTTTTTCATATACCAGAAATGTTTGAAGCTAATGACTGAATGAAAGGAGCTGGCATCTCACTCTCTTTGAATCTTCTTTATCATGCTAGGATTAACAGGAAAAAGCTAAAAATTTCAGAATTGCACCGTGCAATGTGGAGATATTACTGTTTGTGCATTTACAATATTCATTGATTTTTGCCATTGAAAAACATGTTTTTCATATACCAGAAATGTTTGAAGCTACTGACTGAATGAAAGGAGCTGGCATCTCACTCTCTTTGAATCTTCTTTATCATGCTAGGATTAGCAGGAAAAAGCAAAAAATTTCAGAATTGCACCTTGCAATGTGGAGATATTACTGTTTGTGCATTTACAATATTCATTGATTTTTGCCATTGAAAAACATGTTTTTCATATACCAGAAATGTTTGAAGCTACTGACTGAATGAAAGGAGCTGGCATCTCACTCTCTTTGAATCTTCTTTATCATGCTAGGATTAGCAGGAAAAAGCAAAAAATTTCAGAATTGCACCTTGCAATGTGGAGATATTACTGTTTGTGCATTTACAATATTCATTGATTTTTGCCATTGAAAAACATGTTTTTCATATACCAGAAATGTTTGAAGCTACTGACTGAATGAAAGGAGCTGGCATCTCACTCTCTTTGAATCTTCTTTATCATGCTAGGATTAACAGGAAAAAGCTAAAAATTTCAGGATTGCACCGTGCAATGTGGAGATATTACTGTTTGTGCATTTACAATATTCATTGATTTTTGCCATTGAAAAACATGTTTTTCATATACCAGAAATGTTTGAAGCTACTGACTGAATGAAAGGAGCTGGCATCTCACTCTCTTTGAATCTTCTTTATCATGCTAGGATTAGCAGGAAAAAGCTAAAAATTTCAGAATTGCACCTTGCAATGTGGAGATATTACTGTTTGTGCATTTACAATATTCATTGATTTTTGCCATTGAAAAACATGTTTTTCATATACCAGAAATGTTTGAAGCTACTGACTGAATGAAAGGAGCTGGCATCTCACTCTCTTTGAATCTTCTTTATCATGCTAGGATTAACAGGAAAAAGCAAAAAATTTCAGAATTGCACCTTGCAATGTGGAGATATTACTGTTTGTGCATTTACAATATTCATTGATTTTTGCCATTGAAAAACATGTTTTTCATATACCAGAAATGTTTGAAGCTACTGACTGAATGAAAGGAGCTGGCATCTCACTCTCTTTGAATCTTTATCATGCTAGGATTAACAGGAAAAAGCTAAAAATTTCAGAATTGCACCGTGCAATGTGGAGATATTACTGTTTGTGCATTTACAATATTCATTGATTTTTGCCATTGAAAAACATGTTTTTCATATACCAGAAATGTTTGAAGCTACTGACTGAATGAAAGGAGCTGGCATCTCACTCTCTTTGAATCTTCTTTATCATGCTAGGATTAGCAGGAAAAAGCAAAAAATTTCAGAATTGCACCTTGCAATGTGGAGATATTACTGTTTGTGCATTTACAATATTCATTGATTTTTGCCATTGAAAAACATGTTTTTCATATACCAGAAATGTTTGAAGCTACTGACTGAATGAAAGGAGCTGGCATCTCACTCTCTTTGAATCTTCTTTATCATGCTAGGATTAACAGGAAAAAGCTAAAAATTTCAGAATTGCACCGTGCAATGTGGAGATATTACTGTTTGTGCATTTACAATATTCATTGATTTTTGCCATTGAAAAACATGTTTTTCATATACCAGAAATGTTTGAAGCTACTGACTGAATGAAAGGAGCTGGCATCTCACTCTCTTTGAATCTTCTTTATCATGCTAGGATTAGCAGGAAAAAGCAAAAAATTTCAGAATTGCACCTTGCAATGTGGAGATATTACTGTTTGTGCATTTACAATATTCATTGATTTTTGCCATTGAAAAACATGTTTTTCATATACCAGAAATGTTTGAAGCTACTGACTGAATGAAAGGAGCTGGCATCTCACTCTCTTTGAATCTTCTTTATCATGCTAGGATTAACAGGAAAAAGCTAAAAATTTCAGAATTGCACCGTGCAATGTGGAGATATTACTGTTTGTGCATTTACAATATTCATTGATTTTTGCCATTGAAAAACATGTTTTTCATATACCAGAAATGTTTGAAGCTACTGACTGAATGAAAGGAGCTGGCATCTCACTCTCTTTGAATCTTCTTTATCATGCTAGGATTAGCAGGAAAAAGCAAAAAATTTCAGAATTGCACCTTGCAATGTGGAGATATTACTGTTTGTGCATTTACAATATTCATTGATTTTTGCCATTGAAAAACATGTTTTTCATATACCAGAAATGTTTGAAGCTACTGACTGAATGAAAGGAGCTGGCATCTCACTCTCTTTGAATCTTCTTTATCATGCTAGGATTAACAGGAAAAAGCTAAAAATTTCAGAATTGCACCGTGCAATGTGGAGATATTACTGTTTGTGCATTTACAATATTCATTGATTTTTGCCATTGAAAAACATGTTTTTCATATACCAGAAATGTTTGAAGCTACTGACTGAATGAAAGGAGCTGGCATCTCACTCTCTTTGAATCTTCTTTATCATGCTAGGATTAGCAGGAAAAAGCAAAAAATTTCAGAATTGCACCTTGCAATGTGGAGATATTACTGTTTGTGCATTTACAATATTCATTGATTTTTGCCATTGAAAAACATGTTTTTCATATACCAGAAATGTTTGAAGCTACTGACTGAATGAAAGGAGCTGGCATCTCACTCTCTTTGAATCTTCTTTATCATGCTAGGATTAACAGGAAAAAGCAAAAAATTTCAGAATTGCACCTTGCAATGTGGAGATATTACTGTTTGTGCATTTACAATATTCATTGATTTTTGCCATTGAAAAACATGTTTTTCATATACCAGAAATGTTTGAAGCTACTGACTGAATGAAAGGAGCTGGCATCTCACTCTCTTTGAATCTTCTTTATCATGCTAGGATTAACAGGAAAAAGCTAAAAATTTCAGAATTGCACCGTGCAATGTGGAGATATTACTGTTTGTGCATTTACAATATTCATTGATTTTTGCCATTGAAAAACATGTTTTTCATATACCAGAAATGTTTGAAGCTAATGACTGAATGAAAGGAGCTGGCATCTCACTCTCTTTGAATCTTCTTTATCATGCTAGGATTAACAGGAAAAAGCTAAAAATTTCAGAATTGCACCGTGCAATGTGGAGATATTACTGTTTGTGCATTTACAATATTCATTGATTTTTGCCATTGAAAAACATGTTTTTCATATACCAGAAATGTTTGAAGCTACTGACTGAATGAAAGGAGCTGGCATCTCACTCTCTTTGAATCTTCTTTATCATGCTAGGATTAGCAGGAAAAAGCAAAAAATTTCAGAATTGCACCTTGCAATGTGGAGATATTACTGTTTGTGCATTTACAATATTCATTGATTTTTGCCATTGAAAAACATGTTTTTCATATACCAGAAATGTTTGAAGCTACTGACTGAATGAAAGGAGCTGGCATCTCACTCTCTTTGAATCTTCTTTATCATGCTAGGATTAACAGGAAAAAGCTAAAAATTTCAGAATTGCACCGTGCAATGTGGAGATATTACTGTTTGTGCATTTACAATATTCATTGATTTTTGCCATTGAAAAACATGTTTTTCATATACCAGAAATGTTTGAAGCTACTGACTGAATGAAAGGAGCTGGCATCTCACTCTCTTTGAATCTTCTTTATCATGCTAGGATTAGCAGGAAAAAGCAAAAAATTTCAGAATTGCACCTTGCAATGTGGAGATATTACTGTTTGTGCATTTACAATATTCATTGATTTTTGCCATTGAAAAACATGTTTTTCATATACCAGAAATGTTTGAAGCTACTGACTGAATGAAAGGAGCTGGCATCTCACTCTCTTTGAATCTTCTTTATCATGCTAGGATTAACAGGAAAAAGCAAAAAATTTCAGAATTGCACCGTGCAATGTGGAGATATTACTGTTTGTGCATTTACAATATTCATTGATTTTTGCCATTGAAAAACATGTTTTTCATATACCAGAAATGTTTGAAGCTAATGACTGAATGAAAGGAGCTTGGCATCTCACTCTCTTTGAATCTTCTTTATCATGCTAGGATTAACAGGAAAAAGCTAAAAATTTCAGAATTGCACCGTGCAATGTGGAGATATTACTGTTTGTGCATTTACAATATTCATTGATTTTTGCCATTGAAAAACATGTTTTTCATATACCAGAAATGTTTGAAGCTACTGACTGAATGAAAGGAGCTGGCATCTCACTCTCTTTGAATCTTCTTTATCATGCTAGGATTAGCAGGAAAAAGCAAAAAATTTCAGAATTGCACCTTGCAATGTGGAGATATTACTGTTTGTGCATTTACAATATTCATTGATTTTTGCCATTGAAAAACATGTTTTTCATATACCAGAAATGTTTGAAGCTACTGACTGAATGAAAGGAGCTGGCATCTCACTCTCTTTGAATCTTCTTTATCATGCTAGGATTAACAGGAAAAAGCTAAAAATTTCAGAATTGCACCGTGCAATGTGGAGATATTACTGTTTGTGCATTTACAATATTCATTGATTTTTGCCATTGAAAAACATGTTTTTCATATACCAGAAATGTTTGAAGCTACTGACTGAATGAAAGGAGCTGGCATCTCACTCTCTTTGAATCTTCTTTATCATGCTAGGATTAGCAGGAAAAAGCAAAAAATTTCAGAATTGCACCTTGCAATGTGGAGATATTACTGTTTGTGCATTTACAATATTCATTGATTTTTGCCATTGAAAAACATGTTTTTCATATACCAGAAATGTTTGAAGCTACTGACTGAATGAAAGGAGCTGGCATCTCACTCTCTTTGAATCTTCTTTATCATGCTAGGATTAACAGGAAAAAGCAAAAAATTTCAGAATTGCACCTTGCAATGTGGAGATATTACTGTTTGTGCATTTACAATATTCATTGATTTTTGCCATTGAAAAACATGTTTTTCATATACCAGAAATGTTTGAAGCTACTGACTGAATGAAAGGAGCTGGCATCTCACTCTCTTTGAATCATTATCATGCTAGGATTAACAGGAAAAAGCTAAAAATTTCAGAATTGCACCGTGCAATGTGGAGATATTACTGTTTGTGCATTTACAATATTCATTGATTTTTGCCATTGAAAAACATGTTTTTCATATACCAGAAATGTTTGAAGCTACTGACTGAATGAAAGGAGCTGGCATCTCACTCTCTTTGAATCTTCTTTATCATGCTAGGATTAGCAGGAAAAAGCAAAAAATTTCAGAATTGCACCTTGCAATGTGGAGATATTACTGTTTGTGCATTTACAATATTCATTGATTTTTGCCATTGAAAAACATGTTTTTCATATACCAGAAATGTTTGAAGCTACTGACTGAATGAAAGGAGCTGGCATCTCACTCTCTTTGAATCTTCTTTATCATGCTAGGATTAACAGGAAAAAGCTAAAAATTTCAGAATTGCACCGTGCAATGTGGAGATATTACTGTTTGTGCATTTACAATATTCATTGATTTTTGCCATTGAAAAACATGTTTTTCATATACCAGAAATGTTTGAAGCTACTGACTGAATGAAAGGAGCTGGCATCTCACTCTCTTTGAATCTTCTTTATCATGCTAGGATTAGCAGGAAAAAGCAAAAAATTTCAGAATTGCACCTTGCAATGTGGAGATATTACTGTTTGTGCATTTACAATATTCATTGATTTTTGCCATTGAAAAACATGTTTTTCATATACCAGAAATGTTTGAAGCTACTGACTGAATGAAAGGAGCTGGCATCTCACTCTCTTTGAATCTTCTTTATCATGCTAGGATTAACAGGAAAAAGCTAAAAATTTCAGAATTGCACCGTGCAATGTGGAGATATTACTGTTTGTGCATTTACAATATTCATTGATTTTTGCCATTGAAAAACATGTTTTTCATATACCAGAAATGTTTGAAGCTACTGACTGAATGAAAGGAGCTGGCATCTCACTCTCTTTGAATCTTCTTTATCATGCTAGGATTAGCAGGAAAAAGCAAAAAATTTCAGAATTGCACCTTGCAATGTGGAGATATTACTGTTTGTGCATTTACAATATTCATTGATTTTTGCCATTGAAAAACATGTTTTTCATATACCAGAAATGTTTGAAGCTACTGACTGAATGAAAGGAGCTGGCATCTCACTCTCTTTGAATCTTCTTTATCATGCTAGGATTAACAGGAAAAAGCAAAAAATTTCAGAATTGCACCTTGCAATGTGGAGATATTACTGTTTGTGCATTTACAATATTCATTGATTTTTGCCATTGAAAAACATGTTTTTCATATACCAGAAATGTTTGAAGCTAATGACTGAATGAAAGGAGCTGGCATCTCACTCTCTTTGAATCTTCTTTATCATGCTAGGATTAACAGGAAAAAGCTAAAAATTTCAGAATTGCACCGTGCAATGTGGAGATATTACTGTTTGTGCATTTACAATATTCATTGATTTTTGCCATTGAAAAACATGTTTTTCATATACCAGAAATGTTTGAAGCTACTGACTGAATGAAAGGAGCTGGCATCTCACTCTCTTTGAATCTTCTTTATCATGCTAGGATTAGCAGGAAAAAGCAAAAAATTTCAGAATTGCACCTTGCAATGTGGAGATATTACTGTTTGTGCATTTACAATATTCATTGATTTTTGCCATTGAAAAACATGTTTTTCATATACCAGAAATGTTTGAAGCTACTGACTGAATGAAAGGAGCTGGCATCTCACTCTCTTTGAATCTTCTTTATCATGCTAGGATTAACAGGAAAAAGCTAAAAATTTCAGAATTGCACCGTGCAATGTGGAGATATTACTGTTTGTGCATTTACAATATTCATTGATTTTTGCCATTGAAAAACGTTTTTCATATACCAGAAATGTTTGAAGCTAATGACTGAATGAAAGGAGCTGGCATCTCACTCTCTTTGAATCTTCTTTATCATGCTAGGATTAACAGGAAAAAGCTAAAAATTTCAGAATTGCACCGTGCAATGTGGAGATATTACTGTTTGTGCATTTACAATATTCATTGATTTTTGCCATTGAAAAACATGTTTTTCATATACCAGAAATGTTTGAAGCTACTGACTGAATGAAAGGAGCTGGCATCTCACTCTCTTTGAATCTTCTTTATCATGCTAGGATTAGCAGGAAAAAGCAAAAAATTTCAGAATTGCACCTTGCAATGTGGAGATATTACTGTTTGTGCATTTACAATATTCATTGATTTTTGCCATTGAAAAACGTTTTTCATATACCAGAAATGTTTGAAGCTACTGACTGAATGAAAGGAGCTGGCATCTCACTCTCTTTGAATCTTCTTTATCATGCTAGGATTAACAGGAAAAAGCTAAAAATTTCAGAATTGCACCGTGCAATGTGGAGATATTACTGTTTGTGCATTTACAATATTCATTGATTTTTGCCATTGAAAAACATGTTTTTCATATACCAGAAATGTTTGAAGCTACTGACTGAATGAAAGGAGCTGGCATCTCACTCTCTTTGAATCTTCTTTATCATGCTAGGATTAGCAGGAAAAAGCAAAAAATTTCAGAATTGCACCTTGCAATGTGGAGATATTACTGTTTGTGCATTTACAATATTCATTGATTTTTGCCATTGAAAAACATGTTTTTCATATACCAGAAATGTTTGAAGCTACTGACTGAATGAAAGGAGCTGGCATCTCACTCTCTTTGAATCTTCTTTATCATGCTAGGATTAACAGGAAAAAGCAAAAAATTTCAGAATTGCACCTTGCAATGTGGAGATATTACTGTTTGTGCATTTACAATATTCATTGATTTTTGCCATTGAAAAACATGTTTTTCATATACCAGAAATGTTTGAAGCTACTGACTGAATGAAAGGAGCTGGCATCTCACTCTCTTTGAATCTTTATCATGCTAGGATTAACAGGAAAAAGCTAAAAATTTCAGAATTGCACCGTGCAATGTGGAGATATTACTGTTTGTGCATTTACAATATTCATTGATTTTTGCCATTGAAAAACATGTTTTTCATATACCAGAAATGTTTGAAGCTACTGACTGAATGAAAGGAGCTGGCATCTCACTCTCTTTGAATCTTCTTTATCATGCTAGGATTAACAGGAAAAAGCTAAAAATTTCAGAATTGCACCGTGCAATGTGGAGATATTACTGTTTGTGCATTTACAATATTCATTGATTTTTGCCATTGAAAAACATGTTTTTCATATACCAGAAATGTTTGAAGCTACTGACTGAATGAAAGGAGCTGGCATCTCACTCTCTTTGAATCTTCTTTATCATGCTAGGATTAGCAGGAAAAAGCAAAAAATTTCAGAATTGCACCTTGCAATGTGGAGATATTACTGTTTGTGCATTTACAATATTCATTGATTTTTGCCATTGAAAAACATGTTTTTCATATACCAGAAATGTTTGAAGCTACTGACTGAATGAAAGGAGCTGGCATCTCACTCTCTTTGAATCTTCTTTATCATGCTAGGATTAACAGGAAAAAGCAAAAAATTTCAGAATTGCACCGTGCAATGTGGAGATATTACTGTTTGTGCATTTACAATATTCATTGATTTTTGCCATTGAAAAACATGTTTTTCATATACCAGAAATGTTTGAAGCTACTGACTGAATGAAAGGAGCTGGCATCTCACTCTCTTTGAATCTTCTTTATCATGCTAGGATTAACAGGAAAAAGCTAAAAATTTCAGAATTGCACCGTGCAATGTGGAGATATTACTGTTTGTGCATTTACAATATTCATTGATTTTTGCCATTGAAAAACATGTTTTTCATATACCAGAAATGTTTGAAGCTACTGACTGAATGAAAGGAGCTGGCATCTCACTCTCTTTGAATCTTCTTTATCATGCTAGGATTAGCAGGAAAAAGCAAAAAATTTCAGAATTGCACCTTGCAATGTGGAGATATTACTGTTTGTGCATTTACAATATTCATTGATTTTTGCCATTGAAAAACATGTTTTTCATATACCAGAAATGTTTGAAGCTACTGACTGAATGAAAGGAGCTGGCATCTCACTCTCTTTGAATCTTCTTTATCATGCTAGGATTAACAGGAAAAAGCAAAAAATTTCAGAATTGCACCTTGCAATGTGGAGATATTACTGTTTGTGCATTTACAATATTCATTGATTTTTGCCATTGAAAAACATGTTTTTCATATACCAGAAATGTTTGAAGCTACTGACTGAATGAAAGGAGCTGGCATCTCACTCTCTTTGAATCTTCTTTATCATGCTAGGATTAACAGGAAAAAGCTAAAAATTTCAGAATTGCACCGTGCAATGTGGAGATATTACTGTTTGTGCATTTACAATATTCATTGATTTTTGCCATTGAAAAACATGTTTTTCATATACCAGAAATGTTTGAAGCTAATGACTGAATGAAAGGAGCTGGCATCTCACTCTCTTTGAATCTTCTTTATCATGCTAGGATTAACAGGAAAAAGCTAAAAATTTCAGAATTGCACCGTGCAATGTGGAGATATTACTGTTTGTGCATTTACAATATTCATTGATTTTTGCCATTGAAAAACATGTTTTTCATATACCAGAAATGTTTGAAGCTACTGACTGAATGAAAGGAGCTGGCATCTCACTCTCTTTGAATCTTCTTTATCATGCTAGGATTAGCAGGAAAAAGCAAAAAATTTCAGAATTGCACCTTGCAATGTGGAGATATTACTGTTTGTGCATTTACAATATTCATTGATTTTTGCCATTGAAAAACATGTTTTTCATATACCAGAAATGTTTGAAGCTACTGACTGAATGAAAGGAGCTGGCATCTCACTCTCTTTGAATCTTCTTTGTCATGCTAGGATTAACAGGAAAAAGCTAAAAATTTCAGAATTGCACCGTGCAATGTGGAGATATTACTGTTTGTGCATTTACAATATTCATTGATTTTTGCCATTGAAAAACATGTTTTTCATATACCAGAAATGTTTGAAGCTAATGACTGAATGAAAGGAGCTGGCATCTCACTCTCTTTGAATCTTCTTTATCATGCTAGGATTAGCAGGAAAAAGCAAAAAATTTCAGAATTGCACCTTGCAATGTGGAGATATTACTGTTTGTGCATTTACAATATTCATTGATTTTTGCCATTGAAAAACATGTTTTTCATATACCAGAAATGTTTGAAGCTACTGACTGAATGAAAGGAGCTGGCATCTCACTCTCTTTGAATCTTCTTTATCATGCTAGGATTAACAGGAAAAAGCAAAAAATTTCAGAATTGCACCTTGCAATGTGGAGATATTACTGTTTGTGCATTTACAATATTCATTGATTTTTGCCATTGAAAAACATGTTTTTCATATACCAGAAATGTTTGAAGCTACTGACTGAATGAAAGGAGCTGGCATCTCACTCTCTTTGAATCTTTATCATGCTAGGATTAACAGGAAAAAGCTAAAAATTTCAGAATTGCACCGTGCAATGTGGAGATATTACTGTTTGTGCATTTACAATATTCATTGATTTTTGCCATTGAAAAACATGTTTTTCATATACCAGAAATGTTTGAAGCTACTGACTGAATGAAAGGAGCTGGCATCTCACTCTCTTTGAATCTTCTTTATCATGCTAGGATTAGCTGGAAAAAGCAAAAAATTTCAGAATTGCACCTTGCAATGTGGAGATATTACTGTTTGTGCATTTACAATATTCATTGATTTTTGCCATTGAAAAACATGTTTTTCATATACCAGAAATGTTTGAAGCTACTGACTGAATGAAAGGAGCTGGCATCTCACTCTCTTTGAATCTTCTTTATCATGCTAGGATTAACAGGAAAAAGCTAAAAATTTCAGAATTGCACCGTGCAATGTGGAGATATTACTGTTTGTGCATTTACAATATTCATTGATTTTTGCCATTGAAAAACATGTTTTTCATATACCAGAAATGTTTGAAGCTACTGACTGAATGAAAGGAGCTGGCATCTCACTCTCTTTGAATCTTCTTTATCATGCTAGGATTAGCAGGAAAAAGCAAAAAATTTCAGAATTGCACCTTGCAATGTGGAGATATTACTGTTTGTGCATTTACAATATTCATTGATTTTTGCCATTGAAAAACATGTTTTTCATATACCAGAAATGTTTGAAGCTACTGACTGAATGAAAGGAGCTGGCATCTCACTCTCTTTGAATCTTCTTTATCATGCTAGGATTAACAGGAAAAAGCAAAAAATTTCAGAATTGCACCTTGCAATGTGGAGATATTACTGTTTGTGCATTTACAATATTCATTGATTTTTGCCATTGAAAAACATGTTTTTCATATACCAGAAATGTTTGAAGCTACTGACTGAATGAAAGGAGCTGGCATCTCACTCTCTTTGAATCTTCTTTATCATGCTAGGATTAACAGGAAAAAGCTAAAAATTTCAGAATTGCACCGTGCAATGTGGAGATATTACTGTTTGTGCATTTACAATATTCATTGATTTTTGCCATTGAAAAACATGTTTTTCATATACCAGAAATGTTTGAAGCTACTGACTGAATGAAAGGAGCTGGCATCTCACTCTCTTTGAATCTTCTTTATCATGCTAGGATTAGCAGGAAAAAGCAAAAAATTTCAGAATTGCACCTTGCAATGTGGAGATATTACTGTTTGTGCATTTACAATATTCATTGATTTTTGCCATTGAAAAACATGTTTTTCATATACCAGAAATGTTTGAAGCTACTGACTGAATGAAAGGAGCTGGCATCTCACTCTCTTTGAATCTTCTTTATCATGCTAGGATTAACAGGAAAAAGCTAAAAATTTCAGAATTGCACCGTGCAATGTGGAGATATTACTGTTTGTGCATTTACAATATTCATTGATTTTTGCCATTGAAAAACATGTTTTTCATATACCAGAAATGTTTGAAGCTACTGACTGAATGAAAGGAGCTGGCATCTCACTCTCTTTGAATCTTCTTTATCATGCTAGGATTAGCAGGAAAAAGCAAAAAATTTCAGAATTGCACCTTGCAATGTGGAGATATTACTGTTTGTGCATTTACAATATTCATTGATTTTTGCCATTGAAAAACATGTTTTTCATATACCAGAAATGTTTGAAGCTACTGACTGAATGAAAGGAGCTGGCATCTCACTCTCTTTGAATCTTGTTTATCATGCTAGGATTAACAGGAAAAAGCAAAAAATTTCAGAATTGCACCGTGCAATGTGGAGATATTACTGTTTGTGCATTTACAATATTCATTGATTTTTGCCATTGAAAAACATGTTTTTCATATACCAGAAATGTTTGAAGCTACTGACTGAATGAAAGGAGCTGGCATCTCACTCTCTTTGAATCTTCTTTATCATGCTAGGATTAACAGGAAAAAGCTAAAAATTTCAGAATTGCACCGTGCAATGTGGAGATATTACTGTTTGTGCATTTACAATATTCATTGATTTTTGCCATTGAAAAACATGTTTTTCATATACCAGAAATGTTTGAAGCTACTGACTGAATGAAAGGAGCTGGCATCTCACTCTCTTTGAATCTTCTTTATCATGCTAGGATTAGCAGGAAAAAGCAAAAAATTTCAGAATTGCACCTTGCAATGTGGAGATATTACTGTTTGTGCATTTACAATATTCATTGATTTTTGCCATTGAAAAACATGTTTTTCATATACCAGAAATGTTTGAAGCTACTGACTGAATGAAAGGAGCTGGCATCTCACTCTCTTTGAATCTTCTTTATCATGCTAGGATTAACAGGAAAAAGCTAAAAATTTCAGAATTGCACCGTGCAATGTGGAGATATTACTGTTTGTGCATTTACAATATTCATTGATTTTTGCCATTGAAAAACATGTTTTTCATATACCAGAAATGTTTGAAGCTACTGACTGAATGAAAGGAGCTGGCATCTCACTCTCTTTGAATCTTCTTTATCATGCTAGGATTAGCAGGAAAAAGCAAAAAATTTCAGAATTGCACCTTGCAATGTGGAGATATTACTGTTTGTGCATTTACAATATTCATTGATTTTTGCCATTGAAAAACATGTTTTTCATATACCAGAAATGTTTGAAGCTACTGACTGAATGAAAGGAGCTGGCATCTCACTCTCTTTGAATCTTCTTTATCATGCTAGGATTAACAGGAAAAAGCAAAAAATTTCAGAATTGCACCTTGCAATGTGGAGATATTACTGTTTGTGCATTTACAATATTCATTGATTTTTGCCATTGAAAAACATGTTTTTCATATACCAGAAATGTTTGAAGCTACTGACTGAATGAAAGGAGCTGGCATCTCACTCTCTTTGAATCTTCTTTATCATGCTAGGATTAACAGGAAAAAGCTAAAAATTTCAGAATTGCACTGTGCAATGTGGAGATATTACTGTTTGTGCATTTACAATATTCATTGATTTTTGCCATTGAAAAACATGTTTTTCATATACCAGAAATGTTTGAAGCTACTGACTGAATGAAAGGAGCTGGCATCTCACTCTCTTTGAATCTTCTTTATCATGCTAGGATTAGCAGGAAAAAGCAAAAAATTTCAGAATTGCACCTTGCAATGTGGAGATATTACTGTTTGTGCATTTACAATATTCATTGATTTTTGCCATTGAAAAACATGTTTTTCATATACCAGAAATGTTTGAAGCTACTGACTGAATGAAAGGAGCTGGCATCTCACTCTCTTTGAATCTTCTTTATCATGCCAGGATTAACAGGAAAAAGCTAAAAATTTCAGAATTGCACCGTGCAATGTGGAGATATTACTGTTTGTGCATTTACAATATTCATTGATTTTTGCCATTGAAAAACATGTTTTTCATATACCAGAAATGTTTGAAGCTACTGACTGAATGAAAGGAGCTGGCATCTCACTCTCTTTGAATCTTCTTTATCATGCTAGGATTAGCAGGAAAAAGCAAAAAATTTCAGAATTGCACCTTGCAATGTGGAGATATTACTGTTTGTGCATTTACAATATTCATTGATTTTTGCCATTGAAAAACATGTTTTTCATATACCAGAAATGTTTGAAGCTACTGACTGAATGAAAGGAGCTGGCATCTCACTCTCTTTGAATCTTCTTTATCATGCTAGGATTAACAGGAAAAAGCTAAAAATTTCAGAATTGCACCTTGCAATGTGGAGATATTACTGTTTGTGCATTTACAATATTCATTGATTTTTGCCATTGAAAAACATGTTTTTCATATACCAGAAATGTTTGAAGCTACTGACTGAATGAAAGGAGCTGGCATCTCACTCTCTTTGAATCTTCTTTATCATGCTAGGATTAACAGGAAAAAGCAAAAAATTTCAGAATTGCACCTTGCAATGTGGAGATATTACTGTTTGTGCATTTACAATATTCATTGATTTTTGCCATTGAAAAACATGTTTTTCATATACCAGAAATGTTTGAAGCTACTGACTGAATGAAAGGAGCTGGCATCTCACTCTCTTTGAATCTTCTTTATCATGCTAGGATTAACAGGAAAAAGCTAAAAATTTCAGAATTGCACCGTGCAATGTGGAGATATTACTGTTTGTGCATTTACAATATTCATTGATTTTTGCCATTGAAAAACATGTTTTTCATATACCAGAAATGTTTGAAGCTACTGACTGAATGAAAGGAGCTGGCATCTCACTCTCTTTGAATCTTCTTTATCATGCTAGGATTAGCAGGAAAAAGCAAAAAATTTCAGAATTGCACCTTGCAATGTGGAGATATTACTGTTTGTGCATTTACAATATTCATTGATTTTTGCCATTGAAAAACATGTTTTTCATATACCAGAAATGTTTGAAGCTACTGACTGAATGAAAGGAGCTGGCATCTCACTCTCTTTGAATCTTCTTTATCATGCTAGGATTAACAGGAAAAAGCTAAAAATTTCAGAATTGCACCGTGCAATGTGGAGATATTACTGTTTGTGCATTTACAATATTCATTGATTTTTGCCATTGAAAAACATGTTTTTCATATACCAGAAATGTTTGAAGCTACTGACTGAATGAAAGGAGCTGGCATCTCACTCTCTTTGAATCTTCTTTATCATGCTAGGATTAGCAGGAAAAAGCAAAAAATTTCAGAATTGCACCTTGCAATGTGGAGATATTACTGTTTGTGCATTTACAATATTCATTGATTTTTGCCATTGAAAAACATGTTTTTCATATACCAGAAATGTTTGAAGCTACTGACCGAATGAAAGGAGCTGGCATCTCACTCTCTTTGAATCTTCTTTATCATGCTAGGATTAACAGGAAAAAGCTAAAAATTTCAGAATTGCACCGTGCAATGTGGAGATATTACTGTTTGTGCATTTACAATATTCATTGATTTTTGCCATTGAAAAACATGTTTGTCATATACCAGAAATGTTTGAAGCTACTGACTGAATGAAAGGAGCTGGCATCTCACTCTCTTTGAATCTTCTTTATCATGCTAGGATTAGCAGGAAAAAGCAAAAAATTTCAGAATTGCACCTTGCAATGTGGAGATATTACTGTTTGTGCATTTACAATATTCATTGATTTTTGCCATTGAAAAACATGTTTTTCATATACCAGAAATGTTTGAAGCTACTGACTGAATGAAAGGAGCTGGCATCTCACTCTCTTTGAATCTTCTTTATCATGCTAGGATTAACAGGAAAAAGCAAAAAATTTCAGAATTGCACCTTGCAATGTGGAGATATTACTGTTTGTGCATTTACAATATTCATTGATTTTTGCCATTGAAAAACATGTTTTTCATATACCAGAAATGTTTGAAGCTACTGACTGAATGAAAGGAGCTGGCATCTCACTCTCTTTGAATCTTCTTTATCATGCTAGGATTAACAGGAAAAAGCTAAAAATTTCAGAATTGCACTGTGCAATGTGGAGATATTACTGTTTGTGCATTTACAATATTCATTGATTTTTGCCATTGAAAAACATGTTTTTCATATACCAGAAATGTTTGAAGCTACTGACTGAATGAAAGGAGCTGGCATCTCACTCTCTTTGAATCTTCTTTATCATGCTAGGATTAGCAGGAAAAAGCAAAAAATTTCAGAATTGCACCTTGCAATGTGGAGATATTACTGTTTGTGCATTTACAATATTCATTGATTTTTGCCATTGAAAAACATGTTTTTCATATACCAGAAATGTTTGAAGCTACTGACTGAATGAAAGGAGCTGGCATCTCACTCTCTTTGAATCTTCTTTATCATGCCAGGATTAACAGGAAAAAGCTAAAAATTTCAGAATTGCACCGTGCAATGTGGAGATATTACTGTTTGTGCATTTACAATATTCATTGATTTTTGCCATTGAAAAACATGTTTTTCATATACCAGAAATGTTTGAAGCTACTGACTGAATGAAAGGAGCTGGCATCTCACTCTCTTTGAATCTTCTTTATCATGCTAGGATTAGCAGGAAAAAGCAAAAAATTTCAGAATTGCACCTTGCAATGTGGAGATATTACTGTTTGTGCATTTACAATATTCATTGATTTTTGCCATTGAAAAACATGTTTTTCATATACCAGAAATGTTTGAAGCTACTGACTGAATGAAAGGAGCTGGCATCTCACTCTCTTTGAATCTTCTTTATCATGCCAGGATTAACAGGAAAAAGCTAAAAATTTCAGAATTGCACCGTGCAATGTGGAGATATTACTGTTTGTGCATTTACAATATTCATTGATTTTTGCCATTGAAAAACATGTTTTTCATATACCAGAAATGTTTGAAGCTACTGACTGAATGAAAGGAGCTGGCATCTCACTCTCTTTGAATCTTCTTTATCATGCTAGGATTAACAGGAAAAAGCTAAAAATTTCAGAATTGCACCGTGCAATGTGGAGATATTACTGTTTGTGCATTTACAATATTCATTGATTTTTGCCATTGAAAAACATGTTTTTCATATACCAGAAATGTTTGAAGCTACTGACTGAATGAAAGGAGCTGGCATCTCACTCTCTTTGAATCTTCTTTATCATGCTAGGATTAGCAGGAAAAAGCAAAAAATTTCAGAATTGCACCTTGCAATGTGGAGATATTACTGTTTGTGCATTTACAATATTCATTGATTTTTGCCATTGAAAAACATGTTTTTCATATACCAGAAATGTTTGAAGCTACTGACTGAATGAAAGGAGCTGGCATCTCACTCTCTTTGAATCTTCTTTATCATGCTAGGATTAACAGGAAAAAGCTAAAAATTTCAGAATTGCACCGTGCAATGTGGAGATATTACTGTTTGTGCATTTACAATATTCATTGATTTTTGCCATTGAAAAACATGTTTTTCATATACCAGAAATGTTTGAAGCTACTGACTGAATGAAAGGAGCTGGCATCTCACTCTCTTTGAATCTTCTTTATCATGCTAGGATTAGCAGGAAAAAGCAAAAAATTTCAGAATTGCACCTTGCAATGTGGAGATATTACTGTTTGTGCATTTACAATATTCATTGATTTTTGCCATTGAAAAACATGTTTTTCATATACCAGAAATGTTTGAAGCTACTGACTGAATGAAAGGAGCTGGCATCTCACTCTCTTTGAATCTTCTTTATCATGCTAGGATTAACAGGAAAAAGCAAAAAATTTCAGAATTGCACCTTGCAATGTGGAGATATTACTGTTTGTGCATTTACAATATTCATTGATTTTTGCCATTGAAAAACATGTTTTTCATATACCAGAAATGTTTGAAGCTACTGACTGAATGAAAGGAGCTGGCATCTCACTCTCTTTGAATCTTCTTTATCATGCTAGGATTAACAGGAAAAAGCTAAAAATTTCAGAATTGCAATGTGCAATGTGCAGATATTACTGTTTGTGCATTTACAATATTCATTGATTTTTGCCATTGAAAAACATGTTTTTCATATACCAGAAATGTTTGAAGCTACTGACTGAATGAAAGGAGCTGGCATCTCACTCTCTTTGAATCTTCTTTATCATGCTAGGATTAGCAGGAAAAAGCAAAAAATTTCAGAATTGCACCTTGCAATGTGGAGATATTACTGTTTGTGCATTTACAATATTCATTGATTTTTGCCATTGAAAAACATGTTTTTCATATACCAGAAATGTTTGAAGCTACTGACTGAATGAAAGGAGCTGGCATCTCACTCTCTTTGAATCTTCTTTATCATGCCAGGATTAACAGGAAAAAGCTAAAAATTTCAGAATTGCACCGTGCAATGTGGAGATATTACTGTTTGTGCATTTACAATATTCATTGATTTTTGCCATTGAAAAACATGTTTTTCATATACCAGAAATGTTTGAAGCTACTGACTGAATGAAAGGAGCTGGCATCTCACTCTCTTTGAATCTTCTTTATCATGCTAGGATTAGCAGGAAAAAGCAAAAAATTTCAGAATTGCACCTTGCAATGTGGAGATATTACTGTTTGTGCATTTACAATATTCATTGATTTTTGCCATTGAAAAACATGTTTTTCATATACCAGAAATGTTTGAAGCTACTGACTGAATGAAAGGAGCTGGCATCTCACTCTCTTTGAATCTTCTTTATCATGCTAGGATTAACAGGAAAAAGCAAAAAATTTCAGAATTGCACCTTGCAATGTGGAGATATTACTGTTTGTGCATTTACAATATTCATTGATTTTTGCCATTGAAAAACATGTTTTTCATATACCAGAAATGTTTGAAGCTACTGACTGAATGAAAGGAGCTGGCATCTCACTCTCTTTGAATCTTCTTTATCATGCTAGGATTAACAGGAAAAAGCAAAAAATTTCAGAATTGCACCTTGCAATGTGGAGATATTACTGTTTGTGCATTTACAATATTCATTGATTTTTGCCATTGAAAAACATGTTTTTCATATACCAGAAATGTTTGAAGCTACTGACTGAATGAAAGGAGCTGGCATCTCACTCTCTTTGAATCTTCTTTATCATGCTAGGATTAACAGGAAAAAGCTAAAAATTTCAGAATTGCACCGTGCAATGTGGAGATATTACTGTTTGTGCATTTACAATATTCATTGATTTTTGCCATTGAAAAACATGTTTTTCATATACCAGAAATGTTTGAAGCTACTGACTGAATGAAAGGAGCTGGCATCTCACTCTCTTTGAATCTTCTTTATCATGCTAGGATTAGCAGGAAAAAGCAAAAAATTTCAGAATTGCACCTTGCAATGTGGAGATATTACTGTTTGTGCATTTACAATATTCATTGATTTTTGCCATTGAAAAACATGTTTTTCATATACCAGAAATGTTTGAAGCTACTGACTGAATGAAAGGAGCTGGCATCTCACTCTCTTTGAATCTTCTTTATCATGCTAGGATTAACAGGAAAAAGCTAAAAATTTCAGAATTGCACCGTGCAATGTGGAGATATTACTGTTTGTGCATTTACAATATTCATTGATTTTTGCCATTGAAAAACATGTTTTTCATATACCAGAAATGTTTGAAGCTACTGACTGAATGAAAGGAGCTGGCATCTCACTCTCTTTGAATCTTCTTTATCATGCTAGGATTAGCAGGAAAAAGCAAAAAATTTCAGAATTGCACCTTGCAATGTGGAGATATTACTGTTTGTGCATTTACAATATTCATTGATTTTTGCCATTGAAAAACATGTTTTTCATATACCAGAAATGTTTGAAGCTACTGACTGAATGAAAGGAGCTGGCATCTCACTCTCTTTGAATCTTCTTTATCATGCTAGGATTAACAGGAAAAAGCAAAAAATTTCAGAATTGCACCTTGCAATGTGGAGATATTACTGTTTGTGCATTTACAATATTCATTGATTTTTGCCATTGAAAAACATGTTTTTCATATACCAGAAATGTTTGAAGCTACTGACTGAATGAAAGGAGCTGGCATCTCACTCTCTTTGAATCTTCTTTATCATGCTAGGATTAACAGGAAAAAGCTAAAAATTTCAGAATTGCACTGTGCAATGTGGAGATATTACTGTTTGTGCATTTACAATATTCATTGATTTTTGCCATTGAAAAACATGTTTTTCATATACCAGAAATGTTTGAAGCTACTGACTGAATGAAAGGAGCTGGCATCTCACTCTCTTTGAATCTTCTTTATCATGCTAGGATTAGCAGGAAAAAGCAAAAAATTTCAGAATTGCACCTTGCAATGTGGAGATATTACTGTTTGTGCATTTACAATATTCATTGATTTTTGCCATTGAAAAACATGTTTTTCATATACCAGAAATGTTTGAAGCTACTGACTGAATGAAAGGAGCTGGCATCTCACTCTCTTTGAATCTTCTTTATCATGCCAGGATTAACAGGAAAAAGCTAAAAATTTCAGAATTGCACCGTGCAATGTGGAGATATTACTGTTTGTGCATTTACAATATTCATTGATTTTTGCCATTGAAAAACATGTTTTTCATATGCCAGAAATGTTTGAAGCTACTGACTGAATGAAAGGAGCTGGCATCTCACTCTCTTTGAATCTTCTTTATCATGCTAGGATTAGCAGGAAAAAGCAAAAAATTTCAGAATTGCACCTTGCAATGTGGAGATATTACTGTTTGTGCATTTACAATATTCATTGATTTTTGCCATTGAAAAACATGTTTTTCATATACCAGAAATGTTTGAAGCTACTGACTGAATGAAAGGAGCTGGCATCTCACTCTCTTTGAATCTTCTTTATCATGCTAGGATTAACAGGAAAAAGCAAAAAATTTCAGAATTGCACCTTGCAATGTGGAGATATTACTGTTTGTGCATTTACAATATTCATTGATTTTTGCCATTGAAAAACATGTTTTTCATATACCAGAAATGTTTGAAGCTACTGACTGAATGAAAGGAGCTGGCATCTCACTCTCTTTGAATCTTCTTTATCATGCTAGGATTAGCAGGAAAAAGCAAAAAATTTCAGAATTGCACCTTGCAATGTGGAGATATTACTGTTTGTGCATTTACAATATTCATTGATTTTTGCCATTGAAAAACATGTTTTTCATATACCAGAAATGTTTGAAGCTACTGACTGAATGAAAGGAGCTGGCATCTCACTCTCTTTGAATCTTCTTTATCATGCTAGGATTAACAGGAAAAAGCTAAAAATTTCAGAATTGCACCGTGCAATGTGGAGATATTACTGTTTGTGCATTTACAATATTCATTGATTTTTGCCATTGAAAAACATGTTTTTCATATACCAGAAATGTTTGAAGCTACTGACTGAATGAAAGGAGCTGGCATCTCACTCTCTTTGAATCTTCTTTATCATGCTAGGATTAGCAGGAAAAAGCAAAAAATTTCAGAATTGCACCTTGCAATGTGGAGATATTACTGTTTGTGCATTTACAATATTCATTGATTTTTGCCATTGAAAAACATGTTTTTCATATACCAGAAATGTTTGAAGCTACTGACTGAATGAAAGGAGCTGGCATCTCACTCTCTTTGAATCTTCTTTATCATGCTAGGATTAACAGGAAAAAGCAAAAAATTTCAGAATTGCACCTTGCAATGTGGAGATATTACTGTTTGTGCATTTACAATATTCATTGATTTTTGCCATTGAAAAACATGTTTTTCATATACCAGAAATGTTTGAAGCTACTGACTGAATGAAAGGAGCTGGCATCTCACTCTCTTTGAATCTTCTTTATCATGCCAGGATTAACAGGAAAAAGCTAAAAATTTCAGAATTGCACCGTGCAATGTGGAGATATTACTGTTTGTGCATTTACAATATTCATTGATTTTTGCCATTGAAAAACATGTTTTTCATATACCAGAAATGTTTGAAGCTACTGACTGAATGAAAGGAGCTGGCATCTCACTCTCTTTGAATCTTCTTTATCATGCTAGGATTAGCAGGAAAAAGCAAAAAATTTCAGAATTGCACCTTGCAATGTGGAGATATTACTGTTTGTGCATTTACAATATTCATTGATTTTTGCCATTGAAAAACATGTTTTTCATATACCAGAAATGTTTGAAGCTACTGACTGAATGAAAGGAGCTGGCATCTCACTCTCTTTGAATCTTCTTTATCATGCTAGGATTAGCAGGAAAAAGCAAAAAATTTCAGAATTGCACCTTGCAATGTGGAGATATTACTGTTTGTGCATTTACAATATTCATTGATTTTTGCCATTGAAAAACATGTTTTTCATATACCAGAAATGTTTGAAGCTACTGACTGAATGAAAGGAGCTGGCATCTCACTCTCTTTGAATCTTCTTTATCATGCCAGGATTAACAGGAAAAAGCTAAAAATTTCAGAATTGCACCGTGCAATGTGGAGATATTACTGTTTGTGCATTTACAATATTCATTGATTTTTGCCATTGAAAAACATGTTTTTCATATACCAGAAATGTTTGAAGCTACTGACTGAATGAAAGGAGCTGGCATCTCACTCTCTTTGAATCTTCTTTATCATGCTAGGATTAGCAGGAAAAAGCAAAAAATTTCAGAATTGCACCTTGCAATGTGGAGATATTACTGTTTGTGCATTTACAATATTCATTGATTTTTGCCATTGAAAAACATGTTTTTCATATACCAGAAATGTTTGAAGCTACTGACTGAATGAAAGGAGCTGGCATCTCACTCTCTTTGAATCTTCTTTATCATGCTAGGATTAACAGGAAAAAGCAAAAAATTTCAGAATTGCACCTTGCAATGTGGAGATATTACTGTTTGTGCATTTACAATATTCATTGATTTTTGCCATTGAAAAACATGTTTTTCATATACCAGAAATGTTTGAAGCTACTGACTGAATGAAAGGAGCTGGCATCTCACTCTCTTTGAATCTTCTTTATCATGCTAGGATTAGCAGGAAAAAGCAAAAAATTTCAGAATTGCACCTTGCAATGTGGAGATATTACTGTTTGTGCATTTACAATATTCATTGATTTTTGCCATTGAAAAACATGTTTTTCATATACCAGAAATGTTTGAAGCTACTGACTGAATGAAAGGAGCTTGGCATCTCACTCTCTTTGAATCTTCTTTATCATGCTAGGATTAGCAGGAAAAAGCAAAAAATTTCAGAATTGCACCTTGCAATGTGGAGATATTACTGTTTGTGCATTTACAATATTCATTGATTTTTGCCATTGAAAAACATGTTTTTCATATACCAGAAATGTTTGAAGCTACTGACTGAATGAAAGGAGCTGGCATCTCACTCTCTTTGAATCTTCTTTATCATGCTAGGATTAACAGGAAAAAGCTAAAAATTTCAGAATTGCACCGTGCAATGTGGAGATATTACTGTTTGTGCATTTACAATATTCATTGATTTTTGCCATTGAAAAACATGTTTTTCATATACCAGAAATGTTTGAAGCTACTGACTGAATGAAAGGAGCTGGCATCTCACTCTCTTTGAATCTTCTTTATCATGCTAGGATTAGCAGGAAAAAGCAAAAAATTTCAGAATTGCACCTTGCAATGTGGAGATATTACTGTTTGTGCATTTACAATATTCATTGATTTTTGCCATTGAAAAACATGTTTTTCATATACCAGAAATGTTTGAAGCTACTGACTGAATGAAAGGAGCTGGCATCTCACTCTCTTTGAATCTTCTTTATCATGCTAGGATTAACAGGAAAAAGCAAAAAATTTCAGAATTGCACCTTGCAATGTGGAGATATTACTGTTTGTGCATTTACAATATTCATTGATTTTTGCCATTGAAAAACATGTTTTTCATATACCAGAAATGTTTGAAGCTACTGACTGAATGAAAGGAGCTGGCATCTCACTCTCTTTGAATCTTTATCATGCTAGGATTAACAGGAAAAAGCTAAAAATTTCAGAATTGCACCGTGCAATGTGGAGATATTACTGTTTGTGCATTTACAATATTCATTGATTTTTGCCATTGAAAAACATGTTTTTCATATACCAGAAATGTTTGAAGCTACTGACTGAATGAAAGGAGCTGGCATCTCACTCTCTTTGAATCTTCTTTATCATGCTAGGATTAGCTGGAAAAAGCAAAAAATTTCAGAATTGCACCTTGCAATGTGGAGATATTACTGTTTGTGCATTTACAATATTCATTGATTTTTGCCATTGAAAAACATGTTTTTCATATACCAGAAATGTTTGAAGCTACTGACTGAATGAAAGGAGCTGGCATCTCACTCTCTTTGAATCTTCTTTATCATGCTAGGATTAACAGGAAAAAGCTAAAAATTTCAGAATTGCACCGTGCAATGTGGAGATATTACTGTTTGTGCATTTACAATATTCATTGATTTTTGCCATTGAAAAACATGTTTTTCATATACCAGAAATGTTTGAAGCTACTGACTGAATGAAAGGAGCTGGCATCTCACTCTCTTTGAATCTTCTTTATCATGCTAGGATTAGCAGGAAAAAGCAAAAAATTTCAGAATTGCACCTTGCAATGTGGAGATATTACTGTTTGTGCATTTACAATATTCATTGATTTTTGCCATTGAAAAACATGTTTTTCATATACCAGAAATGTTTGAAGCTACTGACTGAATGAAAGGAGCTGGCATCTCACTCTCTTTGAATCTTCTTTATCATGCTAGGATTAACAGGAAAAAGCAAAAAATTTCAGAATTGCACCTTGCAATGTGGAGATATTACTGTTTGTGCATTTACAATATTCATTGATTTTTGCCATTGAAAAACATGTTTTTCATATACCAGAAATGTTTGAAGCTACTGACTGAATGAAAGGAGCTGGCATCTCACTCTCTTTGAATCTTCTTTATCATGCTAGGATTAACAGGAAAAAGCTAAAAATTTCAGAATTGCACCGTGCAATGTGGAGATATTACTGTTTGTGCATTTACAATATTCATTGATTTTTGCCATTGAAAAACATGTTTTTCATATACCAGAAATGTTTGAAGCTACTGACTGAATGAAAGGAGCTGGCATCTCACTCTCTTTGAATCTTCTTTATCATGCTAGGATTAGCAGGAAAAAGCAAAAAATTTCAGAATTGCACCTTGCAATGTGGAGATATTACTGTTTGTGCATTTACAATATTCATTGATTTTTGCCATTGAAAAACATGTTTTTCATATACCAGAAATGTTTGAAGCTACTGACTGAATGAAAGGAGCTGGCATCTCACTCTCTTTGAATCTTCTTTATCATGCTAGGATTAACAGGAAAAAGCTAAAAATTTCAGAATTGCACCGTGCAATGTGGAGATATTACTGTTTGTGCATTTACAATATTCATTGATTTTTGCCATTGAAAAACAT
>NW_027368201.1:0-51556 GCF_046119375.1 Phyllobates terribilis
GACTGAATGAAAGGAGCTGGCATCTCACTCTCTTTGAATCTTCTTTATCATGCTAGGATTAACAGGAAAAAGCTAAAAATTTCAGAATTGCACCGTGCAATGTGGAGATATTACTGTTTGTGCATTTACAATATTCATTGATTTTTGCCATTGAAAAACATGTTTTTCATATACCAGAAATGTTTGAAGCTACTGACTGAATGAAAGGAGCTGGCATCTCACTCTCTTTGAATCTTCTTTATCATGCTAGGATTAACAGGAAAAAGCTAAAAATTTCAGAATTGCACCGTGCAATGTGGAGATATTACTGTTTGTGCATTTACAATATTCATTGATTTTTGCCATTGAAAAACATGTTTTTCATATACCAGAAATGTTTGAAGCTACTGACTGAATGAAAGGAGCTGGCATCTCACTCTCTTTGAATCTTCTTTATCATGCTAGGATTAGCAGGAAAAAGCAAAAAATTTCAGAATTGCACCTTGCAATGTTGAGATATTACTGTTTGTGCATTTACAATATTCATTGATTTTTGCCATTGAAAAACATGTTTTTCATATACCAGAAATGTTTGAAGCTACTGACTGAATGAAAGGAGCTGGCATCTCACTCTCTTTGAATCTTCTTTATCATGCTAGGATTAACAGGAAAAAGCAAAAAATTTCAGAATTGCACCTTGCAATGTGGAGATATTACTGTTTGTGCATTTACAATATTCATTGATTTTTGCCATTGAAAAACGTCCAGAAATGTTTGAAGCTACTGACTGAATGAAAGGAGCTGGCATCTCACTCTCTTTGAATCTTCTTTATCATGCTAGGATTAACAGGAAAAAGCTAAAAATTTCAGAATTGCACCTTGCAATGTGGAGATATTACTGTTTGTGCATTTACAATATTCATTGATTTTTGCCATTGAAAAACATGTTTTTCATATACCAGAAATGTTTGAAGCTACTGACTGAATGAAAGGAGCTGGCATCTCACTCTCTTTGAATCTTTTTTATCATGCTAGGATTAACAGGAAAAAGCAAAAAATTTCAGAATTGCACCTTGCAATGTGGAGATATTACTGTTTGTGCATTTACAATATTCATTGATTTTTGCCATTGAAAAACATGTTTTTCATATACCAGAAATGTTTGAAGCTACTGACTGAATGAAAGGAGCTGGCATCTCACTCTCTTTGAATCTTCTTTATCATGCTAGGATTAACAGGAAAAAGCTAAAAATTTCAGAATTGCACCGTGCAATGTGGAGATATTACTGTTTGTGCATTTACAATATTCATTGATTTTTGCCATTGAAAAACATGTTTTTCATATACCAGAAATGTTTGAAGCTACTGACTGAATGAAAGGAGCTGGCATCTCACTCTCTTTGAATCTTCTTTATCATGCTAGGATTAACAGGAAAAAGCTAAAAATTTCAGAATTGCACCGTGCAATGTGGAGATATTACTGTTTGTGCATTTACAATATTCATTGATTTTTGCCATTGAAAAACATGTTTTTCATATACCAGAAATGTTTGAAGCTACTGACTGAATGAAAGGAGCTGGCATCTCACTCTCTTTGAATCTTCTTTATCATGCTAGGATTAGCAGGAAAAAGCAAAAAATTTCAGAATTGCACCGTGCAATGTGGAGATATTACTGTTTGTGCATTTACAATATTCATTGATTTTTGCCATTGAAAAACATGTTTTTCATATACCAGAAATGTTTGAAGCTACTGACTGAATGAAAGGAGCTGGCATCTCACTCTCTTTGAATCTTCTTTATCATGCTAGGATTAACAGGAAAAAGCTAAAAATTTCAGAATTGCACCGTGCAATGTGGAGATATTACTGTTTGTGCATTTACAATATTCATTGATTTTTGCCATTGAAAAACATGTTTTTCATATACCAGAAATGTTTGAAGCTACTGACTGAATGAAAGGAGCTGGCATCTCACTCTCTTTGAATCTTCTTTATCATGCTAGGATTAGCAGGAAAAAGCAAAAAATTTCAGAATTGCACCTTGCAATGTGGAGATATTACTGTTTGTGCATTTACAATATTCATTGATTTTTGCCATTGAAAAACGTCCAGAAATGTTTGAAGCTACTGACTGAATGAAAGGAGCTGGCATCTCACTCTCTTTGAATCTTCTTTATCATGCTAGGATTAACAGGAAAAAGCAAAAAATTTCAGAATTGCACCTTGCAATGTGGAGATATTACTGTTTGTGCATTTACAATATTCATTGATTTTTGCCATTGAAAAACATGTTTTTCATATACCAGAAATGTTTGAAGCTACTGACTGAATGAAAGGAGCTGGCATCTCACTCTCTTTGAATCTTCTTTATCATGCTAGGATTAACAGGAAAAAGCTAAAAATTTCAGAATTGCACCGTGCAATGTGGAGATATTACTGTTTGTGCATTTACAATATTCATTGATTTTTGCCATTGAAAAACATGTTTTTCATATACCAGAAATGTTTGAAGCTACTGACTGAATGAAAGGAGCTGGCATCTCACTCTCTTTGAATCTTCTTTATCATGCTAGGATTAACAGGAAAAAGCTAAAAATTTCAGAATTGCACCGTGCAATGTGGAGATATTACTGTTTGTGCATTTACAATATTCATTGATTTTTGCCATTGAAAAACATGTTTTTCATATACCAGAAATGTTTGAAGCTACTGACTGAATGAAAGGAGCTGGCATCTCACTCTCTTTGAATCTTCTTTATCATGCTAGGATTAGCAGGAAAAAGCAAAAAATTTCAGAATTGCACCTTGCAATGTGGAGATATTACTGTTTGTGCATTTACAATATTCATTGATTTTTGCCATTGAAAAACATGTTTTTCATATACCAGAAATGTTTGAAGCTACTGACTGAATGAAAGGAGCTGGCATCTCACTCTCTTTGAATCTTCTTTATCATGCTAGGATTAGCAGGAAAAAGCAAAAAATTTCAGAATTGCACCGTGCAATGTGGAGATATTACTGTTTGTGCATTTACAATATTCATTGATTTTTGCCATTGAAAAACATGTTTTTCATATACCAGAAATGTTTGAAGCTACTGACTGAATGAAAGGAGCTGGCATCTCACTCTCTTTGAATCTTCTTTATCATGCTAGGATTAGCAGGAAAAAGCTAAAAATTTCAGAATTGCACCTTGCAATGTGGAGATATTACTGTTTGTGCATTTACAATATTCATTGATTTTTGCCATTGAAAAACGTCCAGAAATGTTTGAAGCTACTGACTGAATGAAAGGAGCTGGCATCTCACTCTCTTTGAATCTTCTTTATCATGCTAGGATTAACAGGAAAAAGCTAAAAATTTCAGAATTGCACCTTGCAATGTGGAGATATTACTGTTTGTGCATTTACAATATTCATTGATTTTTGCCATTGAAAAACATGTTTTTCATATACCAGAAATGTTTGAAGCTACTGACTGAATGAAAGGAGCTGGCATCTCACTCTCTTTGAATCTTCTTTATCATGCTAGGATTAGCAGGAAAAAGCAAAAAATTTCAGAATTGCACCGTGCAATGTGGAGATATTACTGTTTGTGCATTTACAATATTCATTGATTTTTGCCATTGAAAAACATGTTTTTCATATACCAGAAATGTTTGAAGCTACTGACTGAATGAAAGGAGCTGGCATCTCACTCTCTTTGAATCTTCTTTATCATGCTAGGATTAACAGGAAAAAGCTAAAAATTTCAGAATTGCACCTTGCAATGTGGAGATATTACTGTTTGTGCATTTACAATATTCATTGATTTTTGCCATTGAAAAACGTCCAGAAATGTTTGAAGCTACTGACTGAATGAAAGGAGCTGGCATCTCACTCTCTTTGAATCTTCTTTATCATGCTAGGATTAACAGGAAAAAGCTAAAAATTTCAGAATTGCACCGTGCAATGTGGAGATATTACTGTTTGTGCATTTACAATATTCATTGATTTTTGCCATTGAAAAACATGTTTTTCATATACCAGAAATGTTTGAAGCTACTGACTGAATGAAAGGAGCTGGCATCTCACTCTCTTTGAATCTTCTTTATCATGCTAGGATTAACAGGAAAAAGCTAAAAATTTCAGAATTGCACCGTGCAATGTGGAGATATTACTGTTTGTGCATTTACAATATTCATTGATTTTTGCCATTGAAAAACATGTTTTTCATATACCAGAAATGTTTGAAGCTACTGACTGAATGAAAGGAGCTGGCATCTCACTCTCTTTGAATCTTCTTTATCATGCTAGGATTAGCAGGAAAAAGCAAAAAATTTCAGAATTGCACCTTGCAATGTTGAGATATTACTGTTTGTGCATTTACAATATTCATTGATTTTTGCCATTGAAAAACATGTTTTTCATATACCAGAAATGTTTGAAGCTACTGACTGAATGAAAGGAGCTGGCATCTCACTCTCTTTGAATCTTCTTTATCATGCTAGGATTAACAGGAAAAAGCAAAAAATTTCAGAATTGCACCTTGCAATGTGGAGATATTACTGTTTGTGCATTTACAATATTCATTGATTTTTGCCATTGAAAAACGTCCAGAAATGTTTGAAGCTACTGACTGAATGAAAGGAGCTGGCATCTCACTCTCTTTGAATCTTCTTTATCATGCTAGGATTAACAGGAAAAAGCTAAAAATTTCAGAATTGCACCTTGCAATGTGGAGATATTACTGTTTGTGCATTTACAATATTCATTGATTTTTGCCATTGAAAAACATGTTTTTCATATACCAGAAATGTTTGAAGCTACTGACTGAATGAAAGGAGCTGGCATCTCACTCTCTTTGAATCTTTTTTATCATGCTAGGATTAACAGGAAAAAGCAAAAAATTTCAGAATTGCACCTTGCAATGTGGAGATATTACTGTTTGTGCATTTACAATATTCATTGATTTTTGCCATTGAAAAACATGTTTTTCATATACCAGAAATGTTTGAAGCTACTGACTGAATGAAAGGAGCTGGCATCTCACTCTCTTTGAATCTTCTTTATCATGCTAGGATTAACAGGAAAAAGCTAAAAATTTCAGAATTGCACCGTGCAATGTGGAGATATTACTGTTTGTGCATTTACAATATTCATTGATTTTTGCCATTGAAAAACATGTTTTTCATATACCAGAAATGTTTGAAGCTACTGACTGAATGAAAGGAGCTGGCATCTCACTCTCTTTGAATCTTCTTTATCATGCTAGGATTAACAGGAAAAAGCTAAAAATTTCAGAATTGCACCGTGCAATGTGGAGATATTACTGTTTGTGCATTTACAATATTCATTGATTTTTGCCATTGAAAAACATGTTTTTCATATACCAGAAATGTTTGAAGCTACTGACTGAATGAAAGGAGCTGGCATCTCACTCTCTTTGAATCTTCTTTATCATGCTAGGATTAGCAGGAAAAAGCAAAAAATTTCAGAATTGCACCGTGCAATGTGGAGATATTACTGTTTGTGCATTTACAATATTCATTGATTTTTGCCATTGAAAAACATGTTTTTCATATACCAGAAATGTTTGAAGCTACTGACTGAATGAAAGGAGCTGGCATCTCACTCTCTTTGAATCTTCTTTATCATGCTAGGATTAACAGGAAAAAGCTAAAAATTTCAGAATTGCACCGTGCAATGTGGAGATATTACTGTTTGTGCATTTACAATATTCATTGATTTTTGCCATTGAAAAACATGTTTTTCATATACCAGAAATGTTTGAAGCTACTGACTGAATGAAAGGAGCTGGCATCTCACTCTCTTTGAATCTTCTTTATCATGCTAGGATTAGCAGGAAAAAGCAAAAAATTTCAGAATTGCACCTTGCAATGTGGAGATATTACTGTTTGTGCATTTACAATATTCATTGATTTTTGCCATTGAAAAACGTCCAGAAATGTTTGAAGCTACTGACTGAATGAAAGGAGCTGGCATCTCACTCTCTTTGAATCTTCTTTATCATGCTAGGATTAACAGGAAAAAGCAAAAAATTTCAGAATTGCACCTTGCAATGTGGAGATATTACTGTTTGTGCATTTACAATATTCATTGATTTTTGCCATTGAAAAACATGTTTTTCATATACCAGAAATGTTTGAAGCTACTGACTGAATGAAAGGAGCTGGCATCTCACTCTCTTTGAATCTTCTTTATCATGCTAGGATTAACAGGAAAAAGCTAAAAATTTCAGAATTGCACCGTGCAATGTGGAGATATTACTGTTTGTGCATTTACAATATTCATTGATTTTTGCCATTGAAAAACATGTTTTTCATATACCAGAAATGTTTGAAGCTACTGACTGAATGAAAGGAGCTGGCATCTCACTCTCTTTGAATCTTCTTTATCAAGCTAGGATTAACAGGAAAAAGCTAAAAATTTCAGAATTGCACCGTGCAATGTGGAGATATTACTGTTTGTGCATTTACAATATTCATTGATTTTTGCCATTGAAAAACATGTTTTTCATATACCAGAAATGTTTGAAGCTACTGACTGAATGAAAGGAGCTGGCATCTCACTCTCTTTGAATCTTCTTTATCATGCTAGGATTAGCAGGAAAAAGCAAAAAATTTCAGAATTGCACCTTGCAATGTGGAGATATTACTGTTTGTGCATTTACAATATTCATTGATTTTTGCCATTGAAAAACATGTTTTTCATATACCAGAAATGTTTGAAGCTACTGACTGAATGAAAGGAGCTGGCATCTCACTCTCTTTGAATCTTCTTTATCATGCTAGGATTAGCAGGAAAAAGCAAAAAATTTCAGAATTGCACCGTGCAATGTGGAGATATTACTGTTTGTGCATTTACAATATTCATTGATTTTTGCCATTGAAAAACGTCCAGAAATGTTTGAAGCTACTGACTGAATGAAAGGAGCTGGCATCTCACTCTCTTTGAATCTTCTTTATCATGCTAGGATTAGCAGGAAAAAGCAAAAAATGTCAGAATTGCACCGTGCAATGTGGAGATATTACTGTTTGTGCATTTACAATATTCATTGATTTTTGCCATTGAAAAACATGTTTTTCATATACCAGAAATGTTTGAAGCTACTGACTGAATGAAAGGAGCTGGCATCTCACTCTCTTTGAATCTTCTTTATCATGCTAGGATTAGCAGGAAAAAGCTAAAAATTTCAGAATTGCACCGTGCAATGTGGAGATATTACTGTTTGTGCATTTACAATATTCATTGATTTTTGCCATTGAAAAACATGTTTTTCATATACCAGAAATGTTTGAAGCTACTGACTGAATGAAAGGAGCTGGCATCTCACTCTCTTTGAATCTTCTTTATCATGCTAGGATTAACAGGAAAAAGCTAAAAATTTCAGAATTGCACCTTGCAATGTGGAGATATTACTGTTTGTGCATTTACAATATTCATTGATTTTTGCCATTGAAAAACATGTTTTTCATATACCAGAAATGTTTGAAGCTACTGACTGAATGAAAGGAGCTGGCATCTCACTCTCTTTGAATCTTCTTTATCATGCTAGGATTAGCAGGAAAAAGCTAAAAATTTCAGAATTGCACCGTGCAATGTGGAGATATTACTGTTTGTGCATTTACAATATTCATTGATTTTTGCCATTGAAAAACATGTTTTTCATATACCAGAAATGTTTGAAGCTACTGACTGAATGAAAGGAGCTGGCATCTCACTCTCTTTGAATCTTCTTTATCATGCTAGGATTAGCAGGAAAAAGCAAAAAATTTCAGAATTGCACCTTGCAATGTGGAGATATTACTGTTTGTGCATTTACAATATTCATTGATTTTTGCCATTGAAAAACATGTTTTTCATATACCAGAAATGTTTGAAGCTACTGACTGAATGAAAGGAGCTGGCATCTCACTCTCTTTGAATCTTCTTTATCATGCTAGGATTAGCAGGAAAAAGCAAAAAATTTCAGAATTGCACCGTGCAATGTGGAGATATTACTGTTTGTGCATTTACAATATTCATTGATTTTTGCCATTGAAAAACATGTTTTTCATATACCAGAAATGTTTGAAGCTACTGACTGAATGAAAGGAGCTGGCATCTCACTCTCTTTGAATCTTCTTTATCATGCTAGGATTAACAGGAAAAAGCTAAAAATTTCAGAATTGCACCGTGCAATGTGGAGATATTACTGTTTGTGCATTTACAATATTCATTGATTTTTGCCATTGAAAAACGTCCAGAAATGTTTGAAGCTACTGACTGAATGAAAGGAGCTGGCATCTCACTCTCTTTGAATCTTCTTTATCATGCTAGGATTAACAGGAAAAAGCTAAAAATTTCAGAATTGCACCTTGCAATGTGGAGATATTACTGTTTGTGCATTTACAATATTCATTGATTTTTGCCATTGAAAAACATGTTTTTCATATACCAGAAATGTTTGAAGCTACTGACTGAATGAAAGGAGCTGGCATCTCACTCTCTTTGAATCTTCTTTATCATGCTAGGATTAGCAGGAAAAAGCAAAAAATTTCAGAATTGCACCTTGCAATGTGGAGATATTAATGTTTGTGCATTTACAATATTCATTGATTTTTGCCATTGAAAAATGTCCAGAAATGTTTGAAGCTACTGACTGAATGAAAGGAGCTGGCATCTCACTCTCTTTGAATCTTCTTTATCATGCTAGGATTAACAGGAAAAAGCTAAAAATTTCAGAATTGCACCTTGCAATGTGGAGATATTACTGTTTGTGCATTTACAATATTCATTGATTTTTGCCATTGAAAAACATGTTTTTCATATACCAGAAATGTTTGAAGCTACTGACTGAATGAAAGGAGCTGGCATCTCACTCTCTTTGAATCTTCTTTATCATGCTAGGATTAGCAGGAAAAAGCAAAAAATTTCAGAATTGCACCGTGCAATGTGGAGATATTACTGTTTGTGCATTTACAATATTCATTGATTTTTGCCATTGAAAAACATGTTTTTCATATACCAGAAATGTTTGAAGCTACTGACTGAATGAAAGGAGCTGGCATCTCACTCTCTTTGAATCTTCTTTATCATGCTAGGATTAGCAGGAAAAAGCAAAAAATTTCAGAATTGCACCTTGCAATGTGGAGATATTACTGTTTGTGCATTTACAATATTCATTGATTTTTGCCATTGAAAAACATGTTTTTCATATACCAGAAATGTTTGAAGCTACTGACTGAATGAAAGGAGCTGGCATCTCACTCTCTTTGAATCTTCTTTATCATGCTAGGATTAACAGGAAAAAGCAAAAAATTTCAGAATTGCACCGTGCAATGTGGAGATATTACTGTTTGTGCATTTACAATATTCATTGATTTTTGCCATTGAAAAACGTCAGAAATGTTTGAAGCTACTGACTGAATGAAAGGAGCTGGCATCTCACTCTCTTTGAATCTTCTTTATCATGCTAGGATTAGCAGGAAAAAGCAAAAAATTTCAGAATTGCACCTTGCAATGTGGAGATATTACTGTTTGTGCATTTACAATATTCATTGATTTTTGCCATTGAAAAACATGTTTTTCATATACCAGAAATGTTTGAAGCTACTGACTGAATGAAAGGAGCTGGCATCTCACTCTCTTTGAATCTTCTTTATCATGCTAGGATTAACAGGAAAAAGCAAAAAATTTCAGAATTGCAATGTGCAATGTGGAGATATTACTGTTTGTGCATTTACAATATTCGTTGATTTTTGCCATTGAAAAACGTCCAGAAATGTTTGAAGCTACTGACTGAATGAAAGGAGCTGGCATCTCACTCTCTTTGAATCTTCTTTATCATGCTAGGATTAGCAGGAAAAAGCTAAAAATTTCAGAATTGCACCTTGCAATGTGGAGATATTACTGTTTGTGCATTTACAATATTCATTGATTTTTGCCATTGAAAAACATGTTTTTCATATACCAGAAATGTTTGAAGCTACTGACTGAATGAAAGGAGCTGGCATCTCACTCTCTTTGAATCTTCTTTATCATGCTAGGATTAGCAGGAAAAAGCTAAAAATTTCAGAATTGCACCGTGCAATGTGGAGATATTACTGTTTGTGCATTTACAATATTCATTGATTTTTGCCATTGAAAAACATGTTTTTCATATACCAGAAATGTTTGAAGCTACTGACTGAATGAAAGGAGCTGGCATCTCACTCTCTTTGAATCTTCTTTATCATGCTAGGATTAACAGGAAAAAGCTAAAAATTTCAGAATTGCACCGTGCAATGTGGAGATATTACTGTTTGTGCATTTACAATATTCATTGATTTTTGCCATTGAAAAATGTCCAGAAATGTTTGAAGCTACTGACTGAATGAAAGGAGCTGGCATCTCACTCTCTTTGAATCTTCTTTATCATGCTAGGATTAGCAGGAAAAAGCAAAAAATTTCAGAATTGCACCGTGCAATGTGGAGATATTACTGTTTGTGCATTTACAATATTCATTGATTTTTGCCATTGAAAAACATGTTTTTCATATACCAGAAATGTTTGAAGCTACTGACTGAATGAAAGGAGCTGGCATCTCACTCTCTTTGAATCTTCTTTATCATGCTAGGATTAACAGGAAAAAGCTAAAAATTTCAGAATTGCACCGTGCAATGTGGAGATATTACTGTTTGTGCATTTACAATATTCATTGATTTTTGCCATTGAAAAACGTCCAGAAATGTTTGAAGCTACTGACTGAATGAAAGGAGCTGGCATCTCACTCTCTTTGAATCTTCTTTATCATGCTAGGATTAACAGGAAAAAGCTAAAAATTTCAGAATTGCACCTTGCAATGTGGAGATATTACTGTTTGTGCATTTACAATATTCATTGATTTTTGCCATTGAAAAACATGTTTTTCATATACCAGAAATGTTTGAAGCTACTGACTGAATGAAAGGAGCTGGCATCTCACTCTCTTTGAATCTTCTTTATCATGCTAGGATTAGCAGGAAAAAGCAAAAAATTTCAGAATTGCACCTTGCAATGTGGAGATATTACTGTTTGTGCATTTACAATATTCATTGATTTTTGCCATTGAAAAACGTCCAGAAATGTTTGAAGCTACTGACTGAATGAAAGGAGCTGGCATCTCACTCTCTTTGAATCTTCTTTATCATGCTAGGATTAACAGGAAAAAGCTAAAAATTTCAGAATTGCACCGTGCAATGTGGAGATATTACTGTTTGTGCATTTACAATATTCATTGATTTTTGCCATTGAAAAACATGTTTTTCATATACCAGAAATGTTTGAAGCTACTGACTGAATGAAAGGAGCTGGCATCTCACTCTCTTTGAATCTTCTTTATCATGCTAGGATTAACAGGAAAAAGCAAAAAATTTCAGAATTGCACCGTGCAATGTGGAGATATTACTGTTTGTGCATTTACAATATTCATTGATTTTTGCCATTGAAAAACATGTTTTTCATATACCAGAAATGTTTGAAGCTACTGACTGAATGAAAGGAGCTGGCATCTCACTCTCTTTGAATCTTCTTTATCATGCTAGGATTAGCAGGAAAAAGCTAAAAATTTCAGAATTGCACCGTGCAATGTGGAGATATTACTGTTTGTGCATTTACAATATTCATTGATTTTTGCCATTGAAAAACGTCCAGAAATGTTTGAAGCTACTGACTGAATGAAAGGAGCTGGCATCTCACTCTCTTTGAATCTTCTTTATCATGCTAGGATTAACAGGAAAAAGCTAAAAATTTCAGAATTGCACCTTGCAATGTGGAGATATTACTGTTTGTGCATTTACAATATTCATTGATTTTTGCCATTGAAAAACATGTTTTTCATATACCAGAAATGTTTGAAGCTACTGACTGAATGAAAGGAGCTGGCATCTCACTCTCTTTGAATCTTCTTTATCATGCTAGGATTAGCAGGAAAAAGCAAAAAATTTCAGAATTGCACCGTGCAATGTGGAGATATTACTGTTTGTGCATTTACAATATTCATTGATTTTTGCCATTGAAAAACATGTTTTTCATATACCAGAAATGTTTGAAGCTACTGACTGAATGAAAGGAGCTGGCATCTCACTCTCTTTGAATCTTCTTTATCATGCTAGGATTAACAGGAAAAAGCTAAAAATTTCAGAATTGCACCTTGCAATGTGGAGATATTACTGTTTGTGCATTTACAATATTCATTGATTTTTGCCATTGAAAAACATGTTTTTCATATACCAGAAATGTTTGAAGCTACTGACTGAATGAAAGGAGCTGGCATCTCACTCTCTTTGAATCTTCTTTATCATGCTAGGATTAACAGGAAAAAGCTAAAAATTTCAGAATTGCACCTTGCAATGTGGAGATATTACTGTTTGTGCATTTACAATATTCATTGATTTTTGCCATTGAAAAACGTTTTTCATATACCAGAAATGTTTGAAGCTACTGACTGAATGAAAGGAGCTGGCATCTCACTCTCTTTGAATCTTCTTTATCATGCTAGGATTAACAGGAAAAAGCTAAAAATTTCAGAATTGCACCGTGCAATGTGTAGATATTACTGTTTGTGCATTTACAATATTCATTGATTTTTGCCATTGAAAAACATGTTTTTCATATACCAGAAATGTTTGAAGCTACTGACTGAATGAAAGGAGCTGGCATCTCACTCTCTTTGAATCTTCTTTATCATGCTAGGATTAACAGGAAAAAGCTAAAAATTTCAGAATTGCACCTTGCAATGTGGAGATATTACTGTTTGTGCATTTACAATATTCATTGATTTTTGCCATTGAAAAACATGTTTTTCATATACCAGAAATGTTTGAAGCTACTGACTGAATGAAAGGAGCTGGCATCTCACTCTCTTTGAATCTTCTTTATCATGCTAGGATTAGCAGGAAAAAGCAAAAAATTTCAGAATTGCACCGTGCAATGTGGAGATATTACTGTTTGTGCATTTACAATATTCATTGATTTTTGCCATTGAAAAACGTCCAGAAATGTTTGAAGCTACTGACTGAATGAAAGGAGCTGGCATCTCACTCTCTTTGAATCTTCTTTATCATGCTAGGATTAGCAGGAAAAAGCAAAAAATTTCAGAATTGCACCGTGCAATGTGGAGATATTACTGTTTGTGCATTTACAATATTCATTGATTTTTGCCATTGAAAAACATGTTTTTCATATACCAGAAATGTTTGAAGCTACTGACTGAATGAAAGGAGCTGGCATCTCACTCTCTTTGAATCTTCTTTATCATGCTAGGATTAGCAGGAAAAAGCAAAAAATTTCAGAATTGCACCTTGCAATGTGGAGATATTACTGTTTGTGCATTTACAATATTCATTGATTTTTGCCATTGAAAAACATGTTTTTCATATACCAGAAATGTTTGAAGCTACTGACTGAATGAAAGGAGCTGGCATCTCACTCTCTTTGAATCTTCTTTATCATGCTAGGATTAACAGGAAAAAGCTAAAAATTTCAGAATTGCACCGTGCAATGTGGAGATATTACTGTTTGTGCATTTACAATATTCATTGATTTTTGCCATTGAAAAACGTCCAGAAATGTTTGAAGCTACTGACTGAATGAAAGGAGCTGGCATCTCACTCTCTTTGAATCTTCTTTATCATGCTAGGATTAACAGGAAAAAGCTAAAAATTTCAGAATTGCACCTTGCAATGTGGAGATATTACTGTTTGTGCATTTACAATATTCATTGATTTTTGCCATTGAAAAACATGTTTTTCATATACCAGAAATGTTTGAAGCTACTGACTGAATGAAAGGAGCTGGCATCTCACTCTCTTTGAATCTTGTTTATCATGCTAGGATTAACAGGAAAAAGCAAAAAATTTCAGAATTGCACCGTGCAATGTGGAGATATTACTGTTTGTGCATTTACAATATTCATTGATTTTTGCCATTGAAAAACATGTTTTTCATATACCAGAAATGTTTGAAGCTACTGACTGAATGAAAGGAGCTGGCATCTCACTCTCTTTGAATCTTCTTTATCATGCTAGGATTAACAGGAAAAAGCTAAAAATTTCAGAATTGCACCTTGCAATGTGGAGATATTACTGTTTGTGCATTTACAATATTCATTGATTTTTGCCATTGAAAAACATGTTTTTCATATACCAGAAATGTTTGAAGCTACTGACTGAATGAAAGGAGCTGGCATCTCACTCTCTTTGAATCTTCTTTATCATGCTAGGATTAACAGGAAAAAGCTAAAAATTTCAGAATTGCACCTTGCAATGTGGAGATATTACTGTTTGTGCATTTACAATATTCATTGATTTTTGCCATTGAAAAACGTTTTTCATATACCAGAAATGTTTGAAGCTACTGACTGAATGAAAGGAGCTGGCATCTCACTCTCTTTGAATCTTCTTTATCATGCTAGGATTAACAGGAAAAAGCTAAAAATTTCAGAATTGCACCTTGCAATGTGGAGATATTACTGTTTGTGCATTTACAATATTCATTGATTTTTGCCATTGAAAAACATGTTTTTCATATACCAGAAATGTTTGAAGCTACTGACTGAATGAAAGGAGCTGGCATCTCACTCTCTTTGAATTTTCTTTATCATGCTAGGATTAGCAGGAAAAAGCAAAAAATTTCAGAATTGCACCGTGCAATGTGGAGATATTACTGTTTGTGCATTTACAATATTCATTGATTTTTGCCATTGAAAAACATGTTTTTCATATACCAGAAATGTTTGAAGCTACTGACTGAATGAAAGGAGCTGGCATCTCACTCTCTTTGAATCTTCTTTATCATGCTAGGATTAGCAGGAAAAAGCAAAAAATTTCAGAATTGCACCGTGCAATGTGGAGATATTACTGTTTGTGCATTTACAATATTCATTGATTTTTGCCATTGAAAAACATGTTTTTCATATACCAGAAATGTTTGAAGCTACTGACTGAATGAAAGGAGCTGGCATCTCACTCTCTTTGAATCTTCTTTATCATGCTAGGATTAGCAGGAAAAAGCAAAAAATTTCAGAATTGCACCTTGCAATGTGGAGATATTACTGTTTGTGCATTTACAATATTCATTGATTTTTGCCATTGAAAAACATGTTTTTCATATACCAGAAATGTTTGAAGCTACTGACTGAATGAAAGGAGCTGGCATCTCACTCTCTTTGAATCTTCTTTATCATGCTAGGATTAACAGGAAAAAGCTAAAAATTTCAGAATTGCACCTTGCAATGTGGAGATATTACTGTTTGTGCATTTACAATATTCATTGATTTTTGCCATTGAAAAACATGTTTTTCATATACCAGAAATGTTTGAAGCTACTGACTGAATGAAAGGAGCTGGCATCTCACTCTCTTTGAATCTTCTTTATCATGCTAGGATTAGCAGGAAAAAGCAAAAAATTTCAGAATTGCACCGTGCAATGTGGAGATATTACTGTTTGTGCATTTACAATATTCATTGATTTTTGCCATTGAAAAACATGTTTTTCATATACCAGAAATGTTTGAAGCTACTGACTGAATGAAAGGAGCTGGCATCTCACTCTCTTTGAATCTTCTTTATCATGCTAGGATTAACAGGAAAAAGCTAAAAATTTCAGAATTGCACCTTGCAATGTGGAGATATTACTGTTTGTGCATTTACAATATTCATTGATTTTTGCCATTGAAAAACATGTTTTTCATATACCAGAAATGTTTGAAGCTACTGACTGAATGAAAGGAGCTGGCATCTCACTCTCTTTGAATCTTCTTTATCATGCTAGGATTAACAGGAAAAAGCAAAAAATTTCAGAATTGCACCGTGCAATGTGGAGATATTACTGTTTGTGCATTTACAATATTCATTGATTTTTGCCATTGAAAAACGTCCAGAAATGTTTGAAGCTACTGACTGAATGAAAGGAGCTGGCATCTCACTCTCTTTGAATCTTCTTTATCATGCTAGGATTAGCAGGAAAAAGCAAAAAATTTCAGAATTGCACCGTGCAATGTGGAGATATTACTGTTTGTGCATTTACAATATTCATTGATTTTTGCCATTGAAAAACATGTTTTTCATATACCAGAAATGTTTGAAGCTACTGACTGAATGAAAGGAGCTGGCATCTCACTCTCTTTGAATCTTCTTTATCATGCTAGGATTAACAGGAAAAAGCAAAAAATTTCAGAATTGCACCGTGCAATGTGGAGATATTACTGTTTGTGCATTTACAATATTCATTGATTTTTGCCATTGAAAAACGTCCAGAAATGTTTGAAGCTACTGACTGAATGAAAGGAGCTGGCATCTCACTCTCTTTGAATCTTCTTTATCATGCTAGGATTAGCAGGAAAAAGCTAAAAATTTCAGAATTGCACCGTGCAATGTGGAGATATTACTGTTTGTGCATTTACAATATTCATTGATTTTTGCCATTGAAAAACATGTTTTTCATATACCAGAAATGTTTGAAGCTACTGACTGAATGAAAGGAGCTGGCATCTCACTCTCTTTGAATCTTCTTTATCATGCTAGGATTAACAGGAAAAAGCTAAAAATTTCAGAATTGCACCTTGCAATGTGGAGATATTACTGTTTGTGCATTTACAATATTCATTGATTTTTGCCATTGAAAAACGTCCAGAAATGTTTGAAGCTACTGACTGAATGAAAGGAGCTGGCATCTCACTCTCTTTGAATCTTCTTTATCATGCTAGGATTAACAGGAAAAAGCAAAAAATTTCAGAATTGCACCGTGCAATGTGGAGATATTACTGTTTGTGCATTTACAATATTCATTGATTTTTGCCATTGAAAAACGTCCAGAAATGTTTGAAGCTACTGACTGAATGAAAGGAGCTGGCATCTCACTCTCTTTGAATCTTCTTTATCATGCTAGGATTAGCAGGAAAAAGCAAAAAATTTCAGAATTGCACCGTGCAATGTGGAGATATTACTGTTTGTGCATTTACAATATTCATTGATTTTTGCCATTGAAAAACATGTTTTTCATATACCAGAAATGTTTGAAGCTACTGACTGAATGAAAGGAGCTGGCATCTCACTCTCTTTGAATCTTCTTTATCATGCTAGGATTAACAGGAAAAAGCAAAAAATTTCAGAATTGCACCTTGCAATGTGGAGATATTACTGTTTGTGCATTTACAATATTCATTGATTTTTGCCATTGAAAAACATGTTTTTCATATACCAGAAATGTTTGAAGCTACTGACTGAATGAAAGGAGCTGGCATCTCACTCTCTTTGAATCTTCTTTATCATGCTAGGATTAACAGGAAAAAGCAAAAAATTTCAGAATTGCACCGTGCAATGTGGAGATATTACTGTTTGTGCATTTACAATATTCATTGATTTTTGCCATTGAAAAACGTCCAGAAATGTTTGAAGCTACTGACTGAATGAAAGGAGCTGGCATCTCACTCTCTTTGAATCTTCTTTATCATGCTAGGATTAGCAGGAAAAAGCAAAAAATTTCAGAATTGCACCGTGCAATGTGGAGATATTACTGTTTGTGCATTTACAATATTCATTGATTTTTGCCATTGAAAAACATGTTTTTCATATACCAGAAATGTTTGAAGCTACTGACTGAATGAAAGGAGCTGGCATCTCACTCTCTTTGAATCTTCTTTATCATGCTAGGATTAACAGGAAAAAGCAAAAAATTTCAGAATTGCACCGTGCAATGTGGAGATATTACTGTTTGTGCATTTACAATATTCATTGATTTTTGCCATTGAAAAACATGTTTTTCATATGCCAGAAATGTTTGAAGCTACTGACTGAATGAAAGGAGCTGGCATCTCACTCTCTTTGAATCTTCTTTATCATGCTAGGATTAGCAGGAAAAAGCAAAAAATTTCAGAATTGCACCTTGCAATGTGGAGATATTACTGTTTGTGCATTTACAATATTCATTGATTTTTGCCATTGAAAAACATGTTTTTCATATACCAGAAATGTTTGAAGCTACTGACTGAATGAAAGGAGCTGGCATCTCACTCTCTTTGAATCTTCTTTATCATGCTAGGATTAACAGGAAAAAGCAAAAAATTTCAGAATTGCACCGTGCAATGTGGAGATATTACTGTTTGTGCATTTACAATATTCATTGATTTTTGCCATTGAAAAACATGTTTTTCATATACCAGAAATGTTTGAAGCTACTGACTGAATGAAAGGAGCTGGCATCTCACTCTCTTTGAATCTTCTTTATCATGCTAGGATTAACAGGAAAAAGCTAAAAATTTCAGAATTGCACCTTGCAATGTGGAGATATTACTGTTTGTGCATTTACAATATTCATTGATTTTTGCCATTGAAAAACATGTTTTTCATATACCAGAAATGTTTGAAGCTACTGACTGAATGAAAGGAGCTGGCATCTCACTCTCTTTGAATCTTCTTTATCATGCTAGGATTAACAGGAAAAAGCTAAAAATTTCAGAATTGCACCGTGCAATGTGGAGATATTACTGTTTGTGCATTTACAATATTCATTGATTTTTGCCATTGAAAAACATGTTTTTCATATACCAGAAATGTTTGAAGCTACTGACTGAATGAAAGGAGCTGGCATCTCACTCTCTTTGAATCTTCTTTATCATGCTAGGATTAACAGGAAAAAGCTAAAAATTTCAGAATTGCACCTTGCAATGTGGAGATATTACTGTTTGTGCATTTACAATATTCATTGATTTTTGCCATTGAAAAACATGTTTTTCATATACCAGAAATGTTTGAAGCTACTGACTGAATGAAAGGAGCTGGCATCTCACTCTCTTTGAATCTTCTTTATCATGCTAGGATTAGCAGGAAAAAGCAAAAAATTTCAGAATTGCACCGTGCAATGTGGAGATATTACTGTTTGTGCATTTACAATATTCATTGATTTTTGCCATTGAAAAACATGTTTTTCATATACCAGAAATGTTTGAAGCTACTGACTGAATGAAAGGAGCTGGCATCTCACTCTCTTTGAATCTTCTTTATCATGCTAGGATTAGCAGGAAAAAGCTAAAAATTTCAGAATTGCACCTTGCAATGTGGAGATATTACTGTTTGTGCATTTACAATATTCATTGATTTTTGCCATTGAAAAACATGTTTTTCATATACCAGAAATGTTTGAAGCTACTGACTGAATGAAAGGAGCTGGCATCTCACTCTCTTTGAATCTTCTTTATCATGCTAGGATTAACAGGAAAAAGCTAAAAATTTCAGAATTGCACCTTGCAATGTGGAGATATTACTGTTTGTGCATTTACAATATTCATTGATTTTTGCCATTGAAAAACATGTTTTTCATATACCAGAAATGTTTGAAGCTACTGACTGAATGAAAGGAGCTGGCATCTCACTCTCTTTGAGTCTTCTTTATCATGCTAGGATTAGCAGGAAAAAGCAAAAAATTTCAGAATTGCACCATGCAATGTGGAGATATTACTGTTTGTGCATTTACAATATTCATTGATTTTTGCCATTGAAAAACGTCCAGAAATGTTTGAAGCTACTGACTGAATGAAAGGAGCTGGCATCTCACTCTCTTTGAATCTTCTTTATCATGCTAGGATTAGCAGGAAAAAGCAAAAAATTTCAGAATTGCACCGTGCAATGTGGAGATATTACTGTTTGTGCATTTACAATATTCATTGATTTTTGCCATTGAAAAACATGTTTTTCATATACCAGAAATGTTTGAAGCTACTGACTGAATGAAAGGAGCTGGCATCTCACTCTCTTTGAATCTTCTTTATCATGCTAGGATTAACAGGAAAAAGCAAAAAATTTCAGAATTGCACCGTGCAATGTGGAGATATTACTGTTTGTGCATTTACAATATTCATTGATTTTTGCCATTGAAAAACATGTTTTTCATATACCAGAAATGTTTGAAGCTACTGACTGAATGAAAGGAGCTGGCATCTCACTCTCTTTGAATCTTCTTTATCATGCTAGGATTAGCAGGAAAAAGCTAAAAATTTCAGAATTGCACCTTGCAATGTGGAGATATTACTGTTTGTGCATTTACAATATTCATTGATTTTTGCCATTGAAAAACGTCCAGAAATGTTTGAAGCTACTGACTGAATGAAAGGAGCTGGCATCTCACTCTCTTTGAATCTTCTTTATCATGCTAGGATTAACAGGAAAAAGCTAAAAATTTCAGAATTGCACCTTGCAATGTGGAGATATTACTGTTTGTGCATTTACAATATTCATTGATTTTTGCCATTGAAAAACATGTTTTTCATATACCAGAAATGTTTGAAGCTACTGACTGAATGAAAGGAGCTGGCATCTCACTCTCTTTGAATCTTCTTTATCATGCTAGGATTAACAGGAAAAAGCTAAAAATTTCAGAATTGCACCTTGCAATGTGGAGATATTACTGTTTGTGCATTTACAATATTCATTGATTTTTGCCATTGAAAAACGTCCAGAAATGTTTGAAGCTACTGACTGAATGAAAGGAGCTGGCATCTCACTCTCTTTGAATCTTCTTTATCATGCTAGGATTAACAGGAAAAAGCTAAAAATTTCAGAATTGCACCGTGCAATGTGGAGATATTACTGTTTGTGCATTTACAATATTCATTGATTTTTGCCATTGAAAAACATGTTTTTCATATACCAGAAATGTTTGAAGCTACTGACTGAATGAAAGGAGCTGGCATCTCACTCTCTTTGAATCTTCTTTATCATGCTAGGATTAGCAGGAAAAAGCAAAAAATTTCAGAATTGCACCGTGCAATGTGGAGATATTACTGTTTGTGCATTTACAATATTCATTGATTTTTGCCATTGAAAAACATGTTTTTCATATACCAGAAATGTTTGAAGCTACTGACTGAATGAAAGGAGCTGGCATCTCACTCTCTTTGAATCTTCTTTATCATGCTAGGATTAACAGGAAAAAGCTAAAAATTTCAGAATTGCACCGTGCAATGTGGAGATATTACTGTTTGTGCATTTACAATATTCATTGATTTTTGCCATTGAAAAACATGTTTTTCATATACCAGAAATGTTTGAAGCTACTGACTGAATGAAAGGAGCTGGCATCTCACTCTCTTTGAATCTTCTTTATCATGCTAGGATTAGCAGGAAAAAGCAAAAAATTTCAGAATTGCACCTTGCAATGTTGAGATATTACTGTTTGTGCATTTACAATATTCATTGATTTTTGCCATTGAAAAACATGTTTTTCATATACCAGAAATGTTTGAAGCTACTGACTGAATGAAAGGAGCTGGCATCTCACTCTCTTTGAATCTTCTTTATCATGCTAGGATTAACAGGAAAAAGCAAAAAATTTCAGAATTGCACCTTGCAATGTGGAGATATTACTGTTTGTGCATTTACAATATTCATTGATTTTTGCCATTGAAAAACGTCCAGAAATGTTTGAAGCTACTGACTGAATGAAAGGAGCTGGCATCTCACTCTCTTTGAATCTTCTTTATCATGCTAGGATTAGCAGGAAAAAGCAAAAAATTTCAGAATTGCACCGTGCAATGTGGAGATATTACTGTTTGTGCATTTACAATATTCATTGATTTTTGCCATTGAAAAACATGTTTTTCATATACCAGAAATGTTTGAAGCTACTGACTGAATGAAAGGAGCTGGCACCTCACTCTCTTTGAATCTTCTTTATCATGCTAGGATTAACAGGAAAAAGCTAAAAATTTCAGAATTGCACCTTGCAATGTGGAGATATTACTGTTTGTGCATTTACAATATTCATTGATTTTTGCCATTGAAAAACATGTTTTTCATATACCAGAAATGTTTGAAGCTACTGACTGAATGAAAGGAGCTGGCATCTCACTCTCTTTGAATCTTCTTTATCATGCTAGGATTAGCAGGAAAAAGCAAAAAATTTCAGAATTGCACCGTGCAATGTGGAGATATTACTGTTTGTGCATTTACAATATTCATTGATTTTTGCCATTGAAAAACATGTTTTTCATATACCAGAAATGTTTGAAGCTACTGACTGAATGAAAGGAGCTGGCATCTCACTCTCTTTGAATCTTCTTTATCATGCTAGGATTAACAGGAAAAAGCAAAAAATTTCAGAATTGCACCTTGCAATGTGGAGATATTACTGTTTGTGCATTTACAATATTCATTGATTTTTGCCATTGAAAAACATGTTTTTCATATACCAGAAATGTTTGAAGCTACTGACTGAATGAAAGGAGCTGGCATCTCACTCTCTTTGAATCTTCTTTATCATGCTAGGATTAGCAGGAAAAAGCTAAAAATTTCAGAATTGCACCGTGCAATGTGGAGATATTACTGTTTGTGCATTTACAATATTCATTGATTTTTGATATTGAAAAACATGTTTTTCATATACCAGAAATGTTTGAAGCTACTGACTGAATGAAAGGAGCTGGCATCTCACTCTCTTTGAATCTTCTTTATCATGCTAGGATTAACAGGAAAAAGCTAAAAATTTCAGAATTGCACCGTGCAATGTGGAGATATTACTGTTTGTGCATTTACAATATTCATTGATTTTTGCCATTGAAAAACATGTTTTTCATATACCAGAAATGTTTGAAGCTACTGACTGAATGAAAGGAGCTGGCATCTCACTCTCTTTGAATCTTCTTTATCATGCTAGGATTAGCAGGAAAAAGCAAAAAATTTCAGAATTGCACCTTGCAATGTGGAGATATTACTGTTTGTGCATTTACAATATTCATTGATTTTTGCCATTGAAAAACGTCCAGAAATGTTTGAAGCTACTGACTGAATGAAAGGAGCTGGCATCTCACTCTCTTTGAATCTTCTTTATCATGCTAGGATTAACAGGAAAAAGCAAAAAATTTCAGAATTGCACCTTGCAATGTGGAGATATTACTGTTTGTGCATTTACAATATTCATTGATTTTTGCCATTGAAAAACATGTTTTTCATATACCAGAAATGTTTGAAGCTACTGACTGAATGAAAGGAGCTGGCATCTCACTCTCTTTGAATCTTCTTTATCATGCTAGGATTAACAGGAAAAAGCTAAAAATTTCAGAATTGCACCGTGCAATGTGGAGATATTACTGTTTGTGCATTTACAATATTCATTGATTTTTGCCATTGAAAAACATGTTTTTCATATACCAGAAATGTTTGAAGCTACTGACTGAATGAAAGGAGCTGGCATCTCACTCTCTTTGAATCTTCTTTATCATGCTAGGATTAACAGGAAAAAGCTAAAAATTTCAGAATTGCACCGTGCAATGTGGAGATATTACTGTTTGTGCATTTACAATATTCATTGATTTTTGCCATTGAAAAACATGTTTTTCATATACCAGAAATGTTTGAAGCTACTGACTGAATGAAAGGAGCTGGCATCTCACTCTCTTTGAATCTTCTTTATCATGCTAGGATTAGCAGGAAAAAGCAAAAAATTTCAGAATTGCACCTTGCAATGTGGAGATATTACTGTTTGTGCATTTACAATATTCATTGATTTTTGCCATTGAAAAACATGTTTTTCATATACCAGAAATGTTTGAAGCTACTGACTGAATGAAAGGAGCTGGCATCTCACTCTCTTTGAATCTTCTTTATCATGCTAGGATTAGCAGGAAAAAGCAAAAAATGTCAGAATTGCACCGTGCAATGTGGAGATATTACTGTTTGTGCATTTACAATATTCATTGATTTTTGCCATTGAAAAACATGTTTTTCATATACCAGAAATGTTTGAAGCTACTGACTGAATGAAAGGAGCTGGCATCTCACTCTCTTTGAATCTTCTTTATCATGCTAGGATTAGCAGGAAAAAGCTAAAAATTTCAGAATTGCACCGTGCAATGTGGAGATATTACTGTTTGTGCATTTACAATATTCATTGATTTTTGCCATTGAAAAACATGTTTTTCATATACCAGAAATGTTTGAAGCTACTGACTGAATGAAAGGAGCTGGCATCTCACTCTCTTTGAATCTTCTTTATCATGCTAGGATTAACAGGAAAAAGCTAAAAATTTCAGAATTGCACCTTGCAATGTGGAGATATTACTGTTTGTGCATTTACAATATTCATTGATTTTTGCCATTGAAAAACATGTTTTTCATATACCAGAAATGTTTGAAGCTACTGACTGAATGAAAGGAGCTGGCATCTCACTCTCTTTGAATCTTCTTTATCATGCTAGGATTAGCAGGAAAAAGCTAAAAATTTCAGAATTGCACCGTGCAATGTGGAGATATTACTGTTTGTGCATTTACAATATTCATTGATTTTTGCCATTGAAAAACATGTTTTTCATATACCAGAAATGTTTGAAGCTACTGACTGAATGAAAGGAGCTGGCATCTCACTCTCTTTGAATCTTCTTTATCATGCTAGGATTAGCAGGAAAAAGCAAAAAATTTCAGAATTGCACCTTGCAATGTGGAGATATTACTGTTTGTGCATTTACAATATTCATTGATTTTTGCCATTGAAAAACATGTTTTTCATATACCAGAAATGTTTGAAGCTACTGACTGAATGAAAGGAGCTGGCATCTCACTCTCTTTGAATCTTCTTTATCATGCTAGGATTAGCAGGAAAAAGCAAAAAATTTCAGAATTGCACCGTGCAATGTGGAGATATTACTGTTTGTGCATTTACAATATTCATTGATTTTTGCCATTGAAAAACATGTTTTTCATATACCAGAAATGTTTGAAGCTACTGACTGAATGAAAGGAGCTGGCATCTCACTCTCTTTGAATCTTCTTTATCATGCTAGGATTAACAGGAAAAAGCTAAAAATTTCAGAATTGCACCGTGCAATGTGGAGATATTACTGTTTGTGCATTTACAATATTCATTGATTTTTGCCATTGAAAAACGTCCAGAAATGTTTGAAGCTACTGACTGAATGAAAGGAGCTGGCATCTCACTCTCTTTGAATCTTCTTTATCATGCTAGGATTAACAGGAAAAAGCTAAAAATTTCAAAATTGCACCTTGCAATGTGGAGATATTACTGTTTGTGCATTTACAATATTCATTGATTTTTGCCATTGAAAAACATGTTTTTCATATACCAGAAATGTTTGAAGCTACTGACTGAATGAAAGGAGCTGGCATCTCACTCTCTTTGAATCTTCTTTATCATGCTAGGATTAGCAGGAAAAAGCAAAAAATTTCAGAATTGCACCTTGCAATGTGGAGATATTACTGTTTGTGCATTTACAATATTCATTGATTTTTGCCATTGAAAAACGTCCAGAAATGTTTGAAGCTACTGACTGAATGAAAGGAGCTGGCATCTCACTCTCTTTGAATCTTCTTTATCATGCTAGGATTAACAGGAAAAAGCTAAAAATTTCAGAATTGCACCTTGCAATGTGGAGATATTACTGTTTGTGCATTTACAATATTCATTGATTTTTGCCATTGAAAAACATGTTTTTCATATACCAGAAATGTTTGAAGCTACTGACTGAATGAAAGGAGCTGGCATCTCACTCTCTTTGAATCTTCTTTATCATGCTAGGATTAGCAGGAAAAAGCAAAAAATTTCAGAATTGCACCGTGCAATGTGGAGATATTACTGTTTGTGCATTTACAATATTCATTGATTTTTGCCATTGAAAAACATGTTTTTCATATACCAGAAATGTTTGAAGCTACTGACTGAATGAAAGGAGCTGGCATCTCACTCTCTTTGAATCTTCTTTATCATGCTAGGATTAGCAGGAAAAAGCAAAAAATTTCAGAATTGCACCTTGCAATGTGGAGATATTACTGTTTGTGCATTTACAATATTCATTGATTTTTGCCATTGAAAAACATGTTTTTCATATACCAGAAATGTTTGAAGCTACTGACTGAATGAAAGGAGCTGGCATCTCACTCTCTTTGAATCTTCTTTATCATGCTAGGATTAACAGGAAAAAGCTAAAAATTTCAGAATTGCACCGTGCAATGTGGAGATATTACTGTTTGTGCATTTACAATATTCATTGATTTTTGCCATTGAAAAACGTCCAGAAATGTTTGAAGCTACTGACTGAATGAAAGGAGCTGGCATCTCACTCTCTTTGAATCTTCTTTATCATGCTAGGATTAGCAGGAAAAAGCAAAAAATTTCAGAATTGCACCTTGCAATGTGGAGATATTACTGTTTGTGCATTTACAATATTCATTGATTTTTGCCATTGAAAAACATGTTTTTCATATACCAGAAATGTTTGAAGCTACTGACTGAATGAAAGGAGCTGGCATCTCACTCTCTTTGAATCTTCTTTATCATGCTAGGATTAACAGGAAAAAGCAAAAAATTTCAGAATTGCACCGTGCAATGTGGAGATATTACTGTTTGTGCATTTACAATATTCATTGATTTTTGCCATTGAAAAACGTCCAGAAATGTTTGAAGCTACTGACTGAATGAAAGGAGCTGGCATCTCACTCTCTTTGAATCTTCTTTATCATGCTAGGATTAGCAGGAAAAAGCTAAAAATTTCAGAATTGCACCTTGCAATGTGGAGATATTACTGTTTGTGCATTTACAATATTCATTGATTTTTGCCATTGAAAAACATGTTTTTCATATACCAGAAATGTTTGAAGCTACTGACTGAATGAAAGGAGCTGGCATCTCACTCTCTTTGAATCTTCTTTATCATGCTAGGATTAGCAGGAAAAAGCTAAAAATTTCAGAATTGCACCGTGCAATGTGGAGATATTACTGTTTGTGCATTTACAATATTCATTGATTTTTGCCATTGAAAAACATGTTTTTCATATACCAGAAATGTTTGAAGCTACTGACTGAATGAAAGGAGCTGGCATCTCACTCTCTTTGAATCTTCTTTATCATGCTAGGATTAACAGGAAAAAGCTAAAAATTTCAGAATTGCACCGTGCAATGTGGAGATATTACTGTTTGTGCATTTACAATATTCATTGATTTTTACCATTGAAAAACGTCCAGAAATGTTTGAAGCTACTGACTGAATGAAAGGAGCTGGCATCTCACTCTCTTTGAATCTTCTTTATCATGCTAGGATTAGCAGGAAAAAGCAAAAAATTTCAGAATTGCACCGTGCAATGTGGAGATATTACTGTTTGTGCATTTACAATATTCATTGATTTTTGCCATTGAAAAACATGTTTTTCATATACCAGAAATGTTTGAAGCTACTGACTGAATGAAAGGAGCTGGCATCTCACTCTCTTTGAATCTTCTTTATCATGCTAGGATTAACAGGAAAAAGCTAAAAATTTCAGAATTGCACCGTGCAATGTGGAGATATTACTGTTTGTGCATTTACAATATTCATTGATTTTTGCCATTGAAAAACATGTTTTTCATATACCAGAAATGTTTGAAGCTACTGACTGAATGAAAGGAGCTGGCATCTCACTCTCTTTGAATCTTCTTTATCATGCTAGGATTAACAGGAAAAAGCAAAAAATTTCAGAATTGCACCGTGCAATGTGGAGATATTACTGTTTGTGCATTTACAATATTCATTGATTTTTGCCATTGAAAAACATGTTTTTCATATACCAGAAATGTTTGAAGCTACTGACTGAATGAAAGGAGCTGGCATCTCACTCTCTTTGAATCTTCTTTATCATGCTAGGATTAACAGGAAAAAGCTAAAAATTTCAGAATTGCACCTTGCAATGTGGAGATATTACTGTTTGTGCATTTACAATATTCATTGATTTTTGCCATTGAAAAACATGTTTTTCATATACCAGAAATGTTTGAAGCTACTGACTGAATGAAAGGAGCTGGCATCTCACTCTCTTTGAATCTTCTTTATCATGCTAGGATTAGCAGGAAAAAGCTAAAAATTTCAGAATTGCACCGTGCAATGTGGAGATATTACTGTTTGTGCATTTACAATATTCATTGATTTTTGCCATTGAAAAACATGTTTTTCATATACCAGAAATGTTTGAAGCTACTGACTGAATGAAAGGAGCTGGCATCTCACTCTCTTTGAATCTTCTTTATCATGCTAGGATTAGCAGGAAAAAGCAAAAAATTTCAGAATTGCACCTTGCAATGTGGAGATATTACTGTTTGTGCATTTACAATATTCATTGATTTTTGCCATTGAAAAACATGTTTTTCATATACCAGAAATGTTTGAAGCTACTGACTGAATGAAAGGAGCTGGCATCTCACTCTCTTTGAATCTTCTTTATCATGCTAGGATTAGCAGGAAAAAGCAAAAAATTTCAGAATTGCACCGTGCAATGTGGAGATATTACTGTTTGTGCATTTACAATATTCATTGATTTTTGCCATTGAAAAACATATTTTTCATATACCAGAAATGTTTGAAGCTACTGACTGAATGAAAGGAGCTGGCATCTCACTCTCTTTGAATCTTCTTTATCATGCTAGGATTAACAGGAAAAAGCTAAAAATTTCAGAATTGCACCGTGCAATGTGGAGATATTACTGTTTGTGCATTTACAATATTCATTGATTTTTGCCATTGAAAAACGTCCAGAAATGTTTGAAGCTACTGACTGAATGAAAGGAGCTGGCATCTCACTCTCTTTGAATCTTCTTTATCATGCTAGGATTAACAGGAAAAAGCTAAAAATTTCAGAATTGCACCTTGCAATGTGGAGATATTACTGTTTGTGCATTTACAATATTCATTGATTTTTGCCATTGAAAAACATGTTTTTCATATACCAGAAATGTTTGAAGCTACTGACTGAATGAAAGGAGCTGGCATCTCACTCTCTTTGAATCTTCTTTATCATGCTAGGATTAGCAGGAAAAAGCAAAAAATTTCAGAATTGCACCTTGCAATGTGGAGATATTACTGTTTGTGCATTTACAATATTCATTGATTTTTGCCATTGAAAAACGTCCAGAAATGTTTGAAGCTACTGACTGAATGAAAGGAGCTGGCATCTCACTCTCTTTGAATCTTCTTTATCATGCTAGGATTAACAGGAAAAAGCTAAAAATTTCAGAATTGCACCTTGCAATGTGGAGATATTACTGTTTGTGCATTTACAATATTCATTGATTTTTGCCATTGAAAAACATGTTTTTCATATACCAGAAATGTTTGAAGCTACTGACTGAATGAAAGGAGCTGGCATCTCACTCTCTTTGAATCTTCTTTATCATGCTAGGATTAGCAGGAAAAAGCAAAAAATTTCAGAATTGCACCGTGCAATGTGGAGATATTACTGTTTGTGCATTTACAATATTCATTGATTTTTGCCATTGAAAAACATGTTTTTCATATACCAGAAATGTTTGAAGCTACTGACTGAATGAAAGGAGCTGGCATCTCACTCTCTTTGAATCTTCTTTATCATGCTAGGATTAGCAGGAAAAAGCAAAAAATTTCAGAATTGCACCTTGCAATGTGGAGATATTACTGTTTGTGCATTTACAATATTCATTGATTTTTGCCATTGAAAAACATGTTTTTCATATACCAGAAATGTTTGAAGCTACTGACTGAATGAAAGGAGCTGGCATCTCACTCTCTTTGAATCTTCTTTATCATGCTAGGATTAACAGGAAAAAGCTAAAAATTTCAGAATTGCACCGTGCAATGTGGAGATATTACTGTTTGTGCATTTACAATATTCATTGATTTTTGCCATTGAAAAACGTCCAGAAATGTTTGAAGCTACTGACTGAATGAAAGGAGCTGGCATCTCACTCTCTTTGAATCTTCTTTATCATGCTAGGATTAGCAGGAAAAAGCAAAAAATTTCAGAATTGCACCTTGCAATGTGGAGATATTACTGTTTGTGCATTTACAATATTCATTGATTTTTGCCATTGAAAAACATGTTTTTCATATACCAGAAATGTTTGAAGCTACTGACTGAATGAAAGGAGCTGGCATCTCACTCTCTTTGAATCTTCTTTATCATGCTAGGATTAACAGGAAAAAGCAAAAAATTTCAGAATTGCACCGTGCAATGTGGAGATATTACTGTTTGTGCATTTACAATATTCATTGATTTTTGCCATTGAAAAACGTCCAGAAATGTTTGAAGCTACTGACTGAATGAAAGGAGCTGGCATCTCACTCTCTTTGAATCTTCTTTATCATGCTAGGATTAGCAGGAAAAAGCTAAAAATTTCAGAATTGCACCTTGCAATGTGGAGATATTACTGTTTGTGCATTTACAATATTCATTGATTTTTGCCATTGAAAAACATGTTTTTCATATACCAGAAATGTTTGAAGCTACTGACTGAATGAAAGGAGCTGGCATCTCACTCTCTTTGAATCTTCTTTATCATGCTAGGATTAGCAGGAAAAAGCTAAAAATTTCAGAATTGCACCGTGCAATGTGGAGATATTACTGTTTGTGCATTTACAATATTCATTGATTTTTGCCATTGAAAAACATGTTTTTCATATACCAGAAATGTTTGAAGCTACTGACTGAATGAAAGGAGCTGGCATCTCACTCTCTTTGAATCTTCTTTATCATGCTAGGATTAACAGGAAAAAGCTAAAAATTTCAGAATTGCACCGTGCAATGTGGAGATATTACTGTTTGTGCATTTACAATATTCATTGATTTTTACCATTGAAAAACGTCCAGAAATGTTTGAAGCTACTGACTGAATGAAAGGAGCTGGCATCTCACTCTCTTTGAATCTTCTTTATCATGCTAGGATTAGCAGGAAAAAGCAAAAAATTTCAGAATTGCACCGTGCAATGTGGAGATATTACTGTTTGTGCATTTACAATATTCATTGATTTTTGCCATTGAAAAACATGTTTTTCATATACCAGAAATGTTTGAAGCTACTGACTGAATGAAAGGAGCTGGCATCTCACTCTCTTTGAATCTTCTTTATCATGCTAGGATTAACAGGAAAAAGCTAAAAATTTCAGAATTGCACCGTGCAATGTGGAGATATTACTGTTTGTGCATTTACAATATTCATTGATTTTTGCCATTGAAAAACGTCCAGAAATGTTTGAAGCTACTGACTGAATGAAAGGAGCTGGCATCTCACTCTCTTTGAATCTTCTTTATCATGCTAGGATTAACAGGAAAAAGCTAAAAATTTCAGAATTGCACCTTGCAATGTGGAGATATTACTGTTTGTGCATTTACAATATTCATTGATTTTTGCCATTGAAAAACATGTTTTTCATATACCAGAAATGTTTGAAGCTACTGACTGAATGAAAGGAGCTGGCATCTCACTCTCTTTGAATCTTCTTTATCATGCTAGGATTAGCAGGAAAAAGCAAAAAATTTCAGAATTGCACCTTGCAATGTGGAGATATTACTGTTTGTGCATTTACAATATTCATTGATTTTTGCCATTGAAAAACGTCCAGAAATGTTTGAAGCTACTGACTGAATGAAAGGAGCTGGCATCTCACTCTCTTTGAATCTTCTTTATCATGCTAGGATTAACAGGAAAAAGCTAAAAATTTCAGAATTGCACCGTGCAATGTGGAGATATTACTGTTTGTGCATTTACAATATTCATTGATTTTTGCCATTGAAAAACATGTTTTTCATATACCAGAAATGTTTGAAGCTACTGACTGAATGAAAGGAGCTGGCATCTCACTCTCTTTGAATCTTCTTTATCATGCTAGGATTAACAGGAAAAAGCAAAAAATTTCAGAATTGCACCGTGCAATGTGGAGATATTACTGTTTGTGCATTTACAATATTCATTGATTTTTGCCATTGAAAAACATGTTTTTCATATACCAGAAATGTTTGAAGCTACTGACTGAATGAAAGGAGCTGGCATCTCACTCTCTTTGAATCTTCTTTATCATGCTAGGATTAGCAGGAAAAAGCTAAAAATTTCAGAATTGCACCGTGCAATGTGGAGATATTACTGTTTGTGCATTTACAATATTCATTGATTTTTGCCATTGAAAAACGTCCAGAAATGTTTGAAGCTACTGACTGAATGAAAGGAGCTGGCATCTCACTCTCTTTGAATCTTCTTTATCATGCTAGGATTAGCAGGAAAAAGCAAAAAATGTCAGAATTGCACCGTGCAATGTGGAGATATTACTGTTTGTGCATTTACAATATTCATTGATTTTTGCCATTGAAAAACATGTTTTTCATATACCAGAAATGTTTGAAGCTACTGACTGAATGAAAGGAGCTGGCATCTCACTCTCTTTGAATCTTCTTTATCATGCTAGGATTAGCAGGAAAAAGCTAAAAATTTCAGAATTGCACCGTGCAATGTGGAGATATTACTGTTTGTGCATTTACAATATTCATTGATTTTTGCCATTGAAAAACATGTTTTTCATATACCAGAAATGTTTGAAGCTACTGACTGAATGAAAGGAGCTGGCATCTCACTCTCTTTGAATCTTCTTTATCATGCTAGGATTAACAGGAAAAAGCTAAAAATTTCAGAATTGCACCTTGCAATGTGGAGATATTACTGTTTGTGCATTTACAATATTCATTGATTTTTGCCATTGAAAAACATGTTTTTCATATACCAGAAATGTTTGAAGCTACTGACTGAATGAAAGGAGCTGGCATCTCACTCTCTTTGAATCTTCTTTATCATGCTAGGATTAGCAGGAAAAAGCTAAAAATTTCAGAATTGCACCGTGCAATGTGGAGATATTACTGTTTGTGCATTTACAATATTCATTGATTTTTGCCATTGAAAAACATGTTTTTCATATACCAGAAATGTTTGAAGCTACTGACTGAATGAAAGGAGCTGGCATCTCACTCTCTTTGAATCTTCTTTATCATGCTAGGATTAGCAGGAAAAAGCAAAAAATTTCAGAATTGCACCTTGCAATGTGGAGATATTACTGTTTGTGCATTTACAATATTCATTGATTTTTGCCATTGAAAAACATGTTTTTCATATACCAGAAATGTTTGAAGCTACTGACTGAATGAAAGGAGCTGGCATCTCACTCTCTTTGAATCTTCTTTATCATGCTAGGATTAGCAGGAAAAAGCAAAAAATTTCAGAATTGCACCGTGCAATGTGGAGATATTACTGTTTGTGCATTTACAATATTCATTGATTTTTGCCATTGAAAAACATGTTTTTCATATACCAGAAATGTTTGAAGCTACTGACTGAATGAAAGGAGCTGGCATCTCACTCTCTTTGAATCTTCTTTATCATGCTAGGATTAACAGGAAAAAGCTAAAAATTTCAGAATTGCACCGTGCAATGTGGAGATATTACTGTTTGTGCATTTACAATATTCATTGATTTTTGCCATTGAAAAACGTCCAGAAATGTTTGAAGCTACTGACTGAATGAAAGGAGCTGGCATCTCACTCTCTTTGAATCTTCTTTATCATGCTAGGATTAACAGGAAAAAGCTAAAAATTTCAGAATTGCACCTTGCAATGTGGAGATATTACTGTTTGTGCATTTACAATATTCATTGATTTTTGCCATTGAAAAACATGTTTTTCATATACCAGAAATGTTTGAAGCTACTGACTGAATGAAAGGAGCTGGCATCTCACTCCCTTTGAATCTTCTTTATCATGCTAGGATTAGCAGGAAAAAGCAAAAAATTTCAGAATTGCACCGTGCAATGTGGAGATATTATTGTTTGTGCATTTACAATATTCATTGATTTTTGCCATTGAAAAACATGTTTTTCATATACCAGAAATGTTTGAAGCTACTGACTGAATGAAAGGAGCTGGCATCTCACTCTCTTTGAATCTTCTTTATCATGCTAGGATTAGCAGGAAAAAGCAAAAAAATTCAGAATTGCACCTTGCAATGTGGAGATATTACTGTTTGTGCATTTACAATATTCATTGATTTTTGCCATTGAAAAACATGTTTTTCATATACCAGAAATGTTTGAAGCTACTGACTGAATGAAAGGAGCTGGCATCTCACTCTCTTTGAATCTTCTTTATCATGCTAGGATTAACAGGAAAAAGCTAAAAATTTCAGAATTGCACCGTGCAATGTGGAGATATTACTGTTTGTGCATTTACAATATTCATTGATTTTTGCCATTGAAAAACGTCCAGAAATGTTTGAAGCTACTGACTGAATGAAAGGAGCTGGCATCTCACTCTCTTTGAATCTTCTTTATCATGCTAGGATTAGCAGGAAAAAGCAAAAAATTTCAGAATTGCACCTTGCAATGTGGAGATATTACTGTTTGTGCATTTACAATATTCATTGATTTTTGCCATTGAAAAACATGTTTTTCATATACCAGAAATGTTTGAAGCTACTGACTGAATGAAAGGAGCTGGCATCTCACTCTCTTTGAAACTTCTTTATCATGCTAGGATTAGCAGGAAAAAGCTAAAAATTTCAGAATTGCACCGTGCAATGTGGAGATATTACTGTTTGTGCATTTACAATATTCATTGATTTTTGCCATTGAAAAACATGTTTTTCATATACCAGAAATGTTTGAAGCTACTGACTGAATGAAAGGAGCTGGCATCTCACTCTCTTTGAATCTTCTTTATCATGCTAGGATTAGCAGGAAAAAGCAAAAAATTTCAGAATTGCACCGTGCAATGTGGAGATATTACTGTTTGTGCATTTACAATATTCATTGATTTTTGCCATTGAAAAACATGTTTTTCATATACCAGAAATGTTTGAAGCTACTGACTGAATGAAAGGAGCTGGCATCTCACTCTCTTTGAATCTTCTTTATCATGCTAGGATTAACAGGAAAAAGCTAAAAATTTCAGAATTGCACCGTGCAATGTGGAGATATTACTGTTTGTGCATTTACAATATTCATTGATTTTTGCCATTGAAAAACGTCCAGAAATGTTTGAAGCTACTGACTGAATGAAAGGAGCTGGCATCTCACTCTCTTTGAATCTTCTTTATCATGCTAGGATTAACAGGAAAAAGCTAAAAATTTCAGAATTGCACCTTGCAATGTGGAGATATTACTGTTTGTGCATTTACAATATTCATTGATTTTTGCCATTGAAAAACATGTTTTTCATATACCAGAAATGTTTGAAGCTACTGACTGAATGAAAGGAGCTGGCATCTCACTCTCTTTGAATCTTCTTTATCATGCTAGGATTAGCAGGAAAAAGCAAAAAATTTCAGAATTGCACCTTGCAATGTGGAGATATTACTGTTTGTGCATTTACAATATTCATTGATTTTTGCCATTGAAAAACGTCCAGAAATGTTTGAAGCTACTGACTGAATGAAAGGAGCTGGCATCTCACTCTCTTTGAATCTTCTTAATCATGCTAGGATTAACAGGAAAAAGCTAAAAATTTCAGAATTGCACCGTGCAATGTGGAGATATTACTGTTTGTGCATTTACAATATTCATTGATTTTTGCCATTGAAAAACATGTTTTTCATATACCAGAAATGTTTGAAGCTACTGACTGAATGAAAGGAGCTGGCATCTCACTCTCTTTGAATCTTCTTTATCATGCTAGGATTAACAGGAAAAAGCAAAAAATTTCAGAATTGCACCGTGCAATGTGGAGATATTACTGTTTGTGCATTTACAATATTCATTGATTTTTGCCATTGAAAAACATGTTTTTCATATACCAGAAATGTTTGAAGCTACTGACTGAATGAAAGGAGCTGGCATCTCACTCTCTTTGAATCTTCTTTATCATGCTAGGATTAGCAGGAAAAAGCTAAAAATTTCAGAATTGCACCGTGCAATGTGGAGATATTACTGTTTGTGCATTTACAATATTCATTGATTTTTGCCATTGAAAAACGTCCAGAAATGTTTGAAGCTACTGACTGAATGAAAGGAGCTGGCATCTCACTCTCTTTGAATCTTCTTTATCATGCTAGGATTAGCAGGAAAAAGCTAAAAATTTCAGAATTGCACCTTGCAATGTGGAGATATTACTGTTTGTGCATTTACAATATTCATTGATTTTTGCCATTGAAAAACATGTTTTTCATATACCAGAAATGTTTGAAGCTACTGACTGAATGAAAGGAGCTGGCATCTCACTCTCTTTGAATCTTCTTTATCATGCTAGGATTAACAGGAAAAAGCTAAAAATTTCAGAATTGCACCTTGCAATGTGGAGATATTACTGTTTGTGCATTTACAATATTCATTGATTTTTGCCATTGAAAAACATGTTTTTCATATACCAGAAATGTTTGAAGCTACTGACTGAATGAAAGGAGCTGGCATCTCACTCTCTTTGAATCTTCTTTATCATGCTAGGATTAGCAGGAAAAAGCTAAAAATTTCAGAATTGCACCGTGCAATGTGGAGATATTACTGTTTGTGCATTTACAATATTCATTGATTTTTGCCATTGAAAAACATGTTTTTCATATACCAGAAATGTTTGAAGCTACTGACTGAATGAAAGGAGCTGGCATCTCACTCTCTTTGAATCTTCTTTATCATGCTAGGATTAACAGGAAAAAGCTAAAAATTTCAGAATTGCACCTTGCAATGTGGAGATATTACTGTTTGTGCATTTACAATATTCATTGATTTTTGCCATTGAAAAACGTCCAGAAATGTTTGAAGCTACTGACTGAATGAAAGGAGCTGGCATCTCACTCTCTTTGAATCTTCTTTATCATGCTAGGATTAACAGGAAAAAGCAAAAAATTTCAGAATTGCACCTTGCAATGTGGAGATATTACTGTTTGTGCATTTACAATATTCATTGATTTTTGCCATTGAAAAACATGTTTTTCATATACCAGAAATGTTTGAAGCTACTGACTGAATGAAAGGAGCTGGCATCTCACTCTCTTTGAATCTTCTTTATCATGCTAGGATTAGCAGGAAAAAGCAAAAAATTTCAGAATTGCACCGTGCAATGTGGAGATATTACTGTTTGTTCATTTACAATATTCATTGATTTTTGCCATTGAAAAACATGTTTTTCATATACCAGAAATGTTTGAAGCTACTGACTGAATGAAAGGAGCTGGCATCTCACTCTCTTTGAATCTTCTTTATCATGCTAGGATTAGCAGGAAAAAGCAAAAAATTTCAGAATTGCACCTTGCAATGTGGAGATATTACTGTTTGTGCATTTACAATATTCATTGATTTTTGCCATTGAAAAACATGTTTTTCATATACCAGAAATGTTTGAAGCTACTGACTGAATGAAAGGAGCTGGCATCTCACTCTCTTTGAATCTTCTTTATCATGCTAGGATTAACAGGAAAAAGCAAAAAATTTCAGAATTGCACCGTGCAATGTGGAGATATTACTGTTTGTGCATTTACAATATTCATTGATTTTTGCCATTGAAAAACGTCCAGAAATGTTTGAAGCTACTGACTGAATGAAAGGAGCTGGCATCTCACTCTCTTTGAATCTTCTTTATCATGCTAGGATTAACAGGAAAAAGCTAAAAATTTCAGAATTGCACCGTGCAATGTGGAGATATTACTGTTTGTGCATTTACAATATTCATTGATTTTTGCCATTGAAAAACATGTTTTTCATATACCAGAAATGTTTGAAGCTACTGACTGAATGAAAGGAGCTGGCATCTCACTCTCTTTGAATCTTCTTTATCATGCTAGGATTAACAGGAAAAAGCTAAAAATTTCAGAATTGCACCGTGCAATGTGGAGATATTACTGTTTGTGCATTTACAATATTCATTGATTTTTGCCATTGAAAAACGTCCAGAAATGTTTGAAGCTACTGACTGAATGAAAGGAGCTGGCATCTCACTCTCTTTGAATCTTCTTTATCATGCTAGGATTAGCAGGAAAAAGCAAAAAATTTCAGAATTGCACCTTGCAATGTGGAGATATTACTGTTTGTGCATTTACAATATTCATTGATTTTTGCCATTGAAAAACATGTTTTTCATATACCAGAAATGTTTGAAGCTACTGACTGAATGAAAGGAGCTGGCATCTCACTCTCTTTGAATCTTCTTTATCATGCTAGGATTAGCAGGAAAAAGCTAAAAATTTCAGAATTGCACCGTGCAATGTGGAGATATTACTGTTTGTGCATTTACAATATTCATTGATTTTTGCCATTGAAAAACGTCCAGAAATGTTTGAAGCTACTGACTGAATGAAAGGAGCTGGCATCTCACTCTCTTTGAATCTTCTTTATCATGCTAGGATTAGCAGGAAAAAGTAAAAAATTTCAGAATTGCACCTTGCAATGTGGAGATATTACTGTTTGTGCATTTACAATATTCATTGATTTTTGCCATTGAAAAACGTCCAGAAATGTTTGAAGCTACTGACTGAATGAAAGGAGCTGGCATCTCACTCTCTTTGAATCTTCTTTATCATGCTAGGATTAACAGGAAAAAGCAAAAAATTTCAGAATTGCACCTTGCAATGTGGAGATATTACTGTTTGTGCATTTACAATATTCATTGATTTTTGCCATTGAAAAACATGTTTTTCATATACCAGAAATGTTTGAAGCTACTGACTGAATGAAAGGAGCTGGCATCTCACTCTCTTTGAATCTTCTTTATCATGCTAGGATTAACAGGAAAAAGCTAAAAATTTCAGAATTGCACCGTGCAATGTGGAGATATTACTGTTTGTGCATTTACAATATTCATTGATTTTTGCCATTGAAAAACATGTTTTTCATATACCAGAAATGTTTGAAGCTACTGACTGAATGAAAGGAGCTGGCATCTCACTCTCTTTGAATCTTCTTTATCATGCTAGGATTAGCAGGAAAAAGCAAAAAATTTCAGAATTGCACCGTGCAATGTGGAGATATTACTGTTTGTGCATTTACAATATTCATTGATTTTTGCCATTGAAAAACGTCCAGAAATGTTTGAAGCTACTGACTGAATGAAAGGAGCTGGCATCTCACTCTCTTTGAATCTTCTTTATCATGCTAGGATTAGCAGGAAAAAGCAAAAAATTTCAGAATTGCACCTTGCAATGTGGAGATATTACTGTTTGTGCATTTACAATATTCATTGATTTTTGCCATTGAAAAACATGTTTTTCATATACCAGAAATGTTTGAAGCTACTGACTGAATGAAAGGAGCTGGCATCTCACTCTCTTTGAATCTTCTTTATCATGCTAGGATTAACAGGAAAAAGCTAAAAATTTCAGAATTGCACCGTGCAATGTGGAGATATTACTGTTTGTGCATTTACAATATTCATTGATTTTTGCCATTGAAAAACGTCCAGAAATGTTTGAAGCTACTGACTGAATGAAAGGAGCTGGCATCTCACTCTCTTTGAATCTTCTTTATCATGCTAGGATTAACAGGAAAAAGCTAAAAATTTCAGAATTGCACCTTGCAATGTGGAGATATTACTGTTTGTGCATTTACAATATTCATTGATTTTTGCCATTGAAAAACGTCCAGAAATGTTTGAAGCTACTGACTGAATGAAAGGAGCTGGCATCTCACTCTCTTTGAATCTTCTTTATCATGCTAGGATTAACAGGAAAAAGCTAAAAATTTCAGAATTGCACCGTGCAATGTGGAGATATTACTGTTTGTGCATTTACAATATTCATTGATTTTTGCCATTGAAAAACATGTTTTTCATATACCAGAAATGTTTGAAGCTACTGACTGAATGAAAGGAGCTGGCATCTCACTCTCTTTGAATCTTCTTTATCATGCTAGGATTAACAGGAAAAAGCTAAAAATTTCAGAATTGCACCTTGCAATGTGGAGATATTACTGTTTGTGCATTTACAATATTCATTGATTTTTGCCATTGAAAAACGTCCAGAAATGTTTGAAGCTACTGACTGAATGAAAGGAGCTGGCATCTCACTCTCTTTGAATCTTCTTTATCATGCTAGGATTAACAGGAAAAAGCTAAAAATTTCAGAATTGCACCTTGCAATGTGGAGATATTACTGTTTGTGCATTTACAATATTCATTGATTTTTGCCATTGAAAAACATGTTTTTCATATACCAGAAATGTTTGAAGCTACTGACTGAATGAAAGGAGCTGGCATCTCACTCTCTTTGAATCTTCTTTATCATGCTAGGATTAACAGGAAAAAGCTAAAAATTTCAGAATTGCACCTTGCAATGTGGAGATATTACTGTTTGTGCATTTACAATATTCATTGATTTTTGCCATTGAAAAACATGTTTTTCATATACCAGAAATGTTTGAAGCTACTGACTGAATGAAAGGAGCTGGCATCTCACTCTCTTTGAATCTTCTTTATCATGCTAGGATTAACAGGAAAAAGCTAAAAATTTCAGAATTGCACCGTGCAATGTGGAGATATTACTGTTTGTGCATTTACAATATTCATTGATTTTTGCCATTGAAAAACATGTTTTTCATATACCAGAAATGTTTGAAGCTACTGACTGAATGAAAGGAGCTGGCATCTCACTCTCTTTGAATCTTCTTTATCATGCTAGGATTAGCAGGAAAAAGCAAAAAATTTCAGAATTGCACCTTGCAATGTGGAGATATTACTGTTTGTGCATTTACAATATTCATTGATTTTTGCCATTGAGAAACATGTTTTTCATATACCAGAAATGTTTGAAGCTACTGACTGAATGAAAGGAGCTGGCATCTCACTCTCTTTGAATCTTCTTTATCATGCTAGGATTAACAGGAAAAAGCTAAAAATTTCAGAATTGCACCGTGCAATGTGGAGATATTACTGTTTGTGCATTTACAATATTCATTGATTTTTGCCATTGAAAAACATGTTTTTCATATACCAGAAATGTTTGAAGCTACTGACTGAATGAAAGGAGCTGGCATCTCACTCTCTTTGAATCTTCTTTATCATGCTAGGATTAGCAGGAAAAAGCAAAAAATTTCAGAATTGCACCTTGCAATGTGGAGATATTACTGTTTGTGCATTTACAATATTCATTGATTTTTGCCATTGAAAAACATGTTTTTCATATACCAGAAATGTTTGAAGCTACTGACTGAATGAAAGGAGCTGGCATCTCACTCTCTTTGAATCTTCTTTATCATGCTAGGATTAACAGGAAAAAGCAAAAAATTTCAGAATTGCACCGTGCAATGTGGAGATATTACTGTTTGTGCATTTACAATATTCATTGATTTTTGCCATTGAAAAACGTCCAGAAATGTTTGAAGCTACTGACTGAATGAAAGGAGCTGGCATCTCACTCTCTTTGAATCTTCTTTATCATGCTAGGATTAACAGGAAAAAGCAAAAAATTTCAGAATTGCACCGTGCAATGTGGAGATATTACTGTTTGTGCATTTACAATATTCATTGATTTTTGCCATTGAAAAACATGTTTTTCATATACCAGAAATGTTTGAAGCTACTGACTGAATGAAAGGAGCTGGCATCTCACTCTCTTTGAATCTTCTTTATCATGCTAGGATTAGCAGGAAAAAGCAAAAAATTTCAGAATTGCACCGTGCAATGTGGAGATATTACTGTTTGTGCATTTACAATATTCATTGATTTTTGCCATTGAAAAACATGTTTTTCATATACCAGAAATGTTTGAAGCTACTGACTGAATCAAAGGAGCTGGCATCTCACTCTCTTTGAATCTTCTTTATCATGCTAGGATTAGCAGGAAAAAGCAAAAAATTTCAGAATTGCACCGTGCAATGTGGAGATATTACTGTTTGTGCATTTACAATATTCATTGATTTTTGCCATTGAAAAACGTCCAGAAATGTTTGAAGCTACTGACTGAATGAAAGGAGCTGGCATCTCACTCTCTTTGAATCTTCTTTATCATGCTAGGATTAACAGGAAAAAGCTAAAAATTTCAGAATTGCACCTTGCAATGTGGAGATATTACTGTCTGTGCATTTACAATATTCATTGATTTTTGCCATTGAAAAACGTCCAGAAATGTTTGAAGCTACTGACTGAATGAAAGGAGCTGGCATCTCACTCTCTTTGAATCTTCTTTATCATGCTAGGATTAACAGGAAAAAGCAAAAAATTTCAGAATTGCACCGTGCAATGTGGAGATATTACTGTTTGTGCATTTACAATATTCATTGATTTTTGCCATTGAAAAACATGTTTTTCATATACCAGAAATGTTTGAAGCTACTGACTGAATGAAAGGAGCTGGCATCTCACTCTCTTTGAATCTTCTTCATCATGCTAGGATTAACAGGAAAAAGCAAAAAATTTCAGAATTGCACCTTGCAATGTGGAGATATTACTGTTTGTGCATTTACAATATTCATTGATTTTTGCCATTGAAAAACGTCCAGAAATGTATGAAGCTACTGACTGAATGAAAGGAGCTGGCATCTCACTCTCTTTGAATCTTCTTTATCATGCTAGGATTAACAGGAAAAAGCTAAAAATTTCAGAATTGCACCTTGCAATGTGGAGATATTACTGTTTGTGCATTTACAATATTCATTGATTTTTGCCATTGAAAAACATGTTTTTCATATACCAGAAATGTTTGAAGCTACTGACTGAATGAAAGGAGCTGGCATCTCACTCTCTTTGAATCTTCTTTATCATGCTAGGATTAGCAGGAAAAAGCAAAAAATTTCAGAATTGCACCTTGCAATGTGGAGATATTACTGTTTGTGCATTTACAATATTCATTGATTTTTGCCATTGAAAAACATGTTTTTCATATACCAGAAATGTTTGAAGCTACTGACTGAATGAAAGGAGCTGGCATCTCACTCTCTTTGAATCTTCTTTATCATGCTAGGATTAACAGGAAAAAGCAAAAAATTTCAGAATTGCACCTTGCAATGTGGAGATATTACTGTTTGTGCATTTACAATATTCATTGATTTTTGCCATTGAAAAACATGTTTTTCATATACCAGAAATGTTTGAAGCTACTGACTGAATGAAAGGAGCTGGCATCTCACTCTCTTTGAATCTTCTTTATCATGCTAGGATTAACAGGAAAAAGCTAAAAATTTCAGAATTGCACCGTGCAATGTGGAGATATTACTGTTTGTGCATTTACAATATTCATTGATTTTTGCCATTGAAAAACATGTTTTTCATATACCAGAAATGTTTGAAGCTACTGACTGAATGAAAGGAGCTGGCATCTCACTCTCTTTGAATCTTCTTTATCATGCTAGGATTAACAGGAAAAAGCTAAAAATTTCAGAATTGCACCGTGCAATGTGGAGATATTACTGTTTGTGCATTTACAATATTCATTGATTTTTGCCATTGAAAAACATGTTTTTCATATACCAGAAATGTTTGAAGCTACTGACTGAATGAAAGGAGCTGGCATCTCACTCTCTTTGAATCTTCTTTATCATGCTAGGATTAGCAGGAAAAAGCAAAAAATTTCAGAATTGCACCTTGCAATGTGGAGATATTACTGTTTGTGCATTTACAATATTCATTGATTTTTGCCATTGAAAAACATGTTTTTCATATACCAGAAATGTTTGAAGCTACTGACTGAATGAAAGGAGCTGGCATCTCACTCTCTTTGAATCTTCTTTATCATGCTAGGATTAACAGGAAAAAGCTAAAAATTTCAGAATTGCACCGTGCAATGTGGAGATATTACTGTTTGTGCATTTACAATATTCATTGATTTTTGCCATTGAAAAACGTCCAGAAATGTTTGAAGCTACTGACTGAATGAAAGGAGCTGGCATCTCACTCTCTTTGAATCTTCTTTATCATGCTAGGATGAACAGGAAAAAGCTAAAAATTTCAGAATTGCACCGTGCAATGTGGAGATATTACTGTTTGTGCATTTACAATATTCATTGATTTTTGCCATTGAAAAACATGTTTTTCATATACCAGAAATGTTTGAAGCTACTGACTGAATGAAAGGAGCTGGCATCTCACTCTCTTTGAATCTTCTTTATCATGCTAGGATTAACAGGAAAAAGCTAAAAATTTCAGAATTGCACCGTGCAATGTGGAGATATTACTGTTTGTGCATTTACAATATTCATTGATTTTTGCCATTGAAAAACATGTTTTTCATATACCAGAAATGTTTGAAGCTACTGACTGAATGAAAGGAGCTGGCATCTCACTCTCTTTGAATCTTCTTTATCATGCTAGGATTAGCAGGAAAAAGCAAAAAATTTCAGAATTGCACCTTGCAATGTGGAGATATTACTGTTTGTGCATTTACAATATTCATTGATTTTTGCCATTGAAAAACATGTTTTTCATATACCAGAAATGTTTGAAGCTACTGACTGAATGAAAGGAGCTGGCATCTCACTCTCTTTGAATCTTCTTTATCATGCTAGGATTAACAGGAAAAAGCAAAAAATTTCAGAATTGCACCTTGCAATGTGGAGATATTACTGTTTGTGCATTTACAATATTCATTGATTTTTGCCATTGAAAAACATGTTTTTCATATACCAGAAATGTTTGAAGCTACTGACTGAATGAAAGGAGCTGGCATCTCACTCTCTTTGAATCTTCTTTATCATGCTAGGATTAACAGGAAAAAGCTAAAAATTTCAGAATTGCACCGTGCAATGTGGAGATATTACTGTTTGTGCATTTACAATATTCATTGATTTTTGCCATTGAAAAACATGTTTTTCATATACCAGAAATGTTTGAAGCTACTGACTGAATGAAAGGAGCTGGCATCTCACTCTCTTTGAATCTTCTTTATCATGCTAGGATTAACAGGAAAAAGCTAAAAATTTCAGAATTGCACCGTGCAATGTGGAGATATTACTGTTTGTGCATTTACAATATTCATTGATTTTTGCCATTGAAAAACATGTTTTTCATATACCAGAAATGTTTGAAGCTACTGACTGAATGAAAGGAGCTGGCATCTCACTCTCTTTGAATCTTCTTTATCATGCTAGGATTAGCAGGAAAAAGCAAAAAATTTCAGAATTGCACCTTGCAATGTGGAGATATTACTGTTTGTGCATTTACAATATTCATTGATTTTTGCCATTGAAAAACATGTTTTTCATATACCAGAAATGTTTGAAGCTACTGACTGAATGAAAGGAGCTGGCATCTCACTCTCTTTGAATCTTCTTTATCATGCTAGGATTAACAGGAAAAAGCTAAAAATTTCAGAATTGCACCGTGCAATGTGGAGATATTACTGTTTGTGCATTTACAATATTCATTGATTTTTGCCATTGAAAAACGTCCAGAAATGTTTGAAGCTACTGACTGAATGAAAGGAGCTGGCATCTCACTCTCTTTGAATCTTCTTTATCATGCTAGGATTAACAGGAAAAAGCTAAAAATTTCAGAATTGCACCGTGCAATGTGGAGATATTACTGTTTGTGCATTTACAATATTCATTGATTTTTGCCATTGAAAAACATGTTTTTCATATACCAGAAATGTTTGAAGCTACTGACTGAATGAAAGGAGCTGGCATCTCACTCTCTTTGAATCTTCTTTATCATGCTAGGATTAACAGGAAAAAGCAAAAAATTTCAGAATTGCACCGTGCAATGTGGAGATATTACTGTTTGTGCATTTACAATATTCATTGATTTTTGCCATTGAAAAACATGTTTTTCATATACCAGAAATGTTTGAAGCTACTGACTGAATGAAAGGAGCTGGCATCTCACTCTCTTTGAATCTTCTTTATCATGCTAGGATTAACAGGAAAAAGCTAAAAATTTCAGAATTGCACCGTGCAATGTGGAGATATTACTGTTTGTGCATTTACAATATTCATTGATTTTTGCCATTGAAAAACATGTTTTTCATATACCAGAAATGTTTGAAGCTACTGACTGAATGAAAGGAGCTGGCATCTCACTCTCTTTGAATCTTCTTTATCATGCTAGGATTAACAGGAAAAAGCAAAAAATTTCAGAATTGCACCGTGCAATGTGGAGATATTACTGTTTGTGCATTTACAATATTCATTGATTTTTGCCATTGAAAAACATGTTTTTCATATACCAGAAATGTTTGAAGCTACTGACTGAATGAAAGGAGCTGGCATCTCACTCTCTTTGAATCTTCTTTATCATGCTAGGATTAGCAGGAAAAAGCTAAAAATTTCAGAATTGCACCGTGCAATGTGGAGATATTACTGTTTGTGCATTTACAATATTCATTGATTTTTGCCATTGAAAAACATGTTTTTCATATACCAGAAATGTTTGAAGCTACTGACTGAATGAAAGGAGCTGGCATCTCACTCTCTTTGAATCTTCTTTATCATGCTAGGATTAGCAGGAAAAAGCAAAAAATTTCAGAATTGCAACTTGCAATGTGGAGATATTACTGTTTGTGCATTTACAATATTCATTGATTTTTGCCATTGAAAAACGTCCAGAAATGTTTGAAGCTACTGACTGAATGAAAGGAGCTGGCATCTCACTCTCTTTGAATCTTCTTTATCATGCTAGGATTAACAGGAAAAAGCTAAAAATTTCAGAATTGCACCGTGCAATGTGGAGATATTACTGTTTGTGCATTTACAATATTCATTGATTTTTGCCATTGAAAAACATGTTTTTCATATACCAGAAATGTTTGAAGCTACTGACTGAATGAAAGGAGCTGGCATCTCACTCTCTTTGAATCTTCTTTATCATGCTAGGATTAACAGGAAAAAGCTAAAAATTTCAGAATTGCACCTTGCAATGTGGAGATATTACTGTTTGTGCATTTACAATATTCATTGATTTTTGCCATTGAAAAACGTCCAGAAATGTTTGAAGCTACTGACTGAATGAAAGGAGCTGGCATCTCACTCTCTTTGAATCTTCTTTATCATGCTAGGATTAACAGGAAAAAGCTAAAAATTTCAGAATTGCACCTTGCAATGTGGAGATATTACTGTTTGTGCATTTACAATATTCATTGATTTTTGCCATTGAAAAACATGTTTTTCATATACCAGAAATGTTTGAAGCTACTGACTGAATGAAAGGAGCTGGCATCTCACTCTCTTTGAATCTTCTTTATCATGCTAGGATTAACAGGAAAAAGCTAAAAATTTCAGAATTGCACCTTGCAATGTGGAGATATTACTGTTTGTGCATTTACAATATTCATTGATTTTTGCCATTGAAAAACATGTTTTTCATATACCAGAAATGTTTGAAGCTACTGACTGAATGAAAGGAGCTGGCATCTCACTCTCTTTGAATCTTCTTTATCATGCTAGGATTAGCAGGAAAAAGCAAAAAATTTCAGAATTGCACCTTGCAATGTGGAGATATTACTGTTTGTGCATTTACAATATTCATTGATTTTTGCCATTGAAAAACATGTTTTTCATATACCAGAAATGTTTGAAGCTACTGACTGAATGAAAGGAGCTGGCATCTCACTCTCTTTGAATCTTCTTTATCATGCTAGGATTAACAGGAAAAAGCTAAAAATTTCAGAATTGCACCGTGCAATGTGGAGATATTACTGTTTGTGCATTTACAATATTCATTGATTTTTGCCATTGAAAAACATGTTTTTCATATACCAGAAATGTTTGAAGCTACTGACTGAATGAAAGGAGCTGGCATCTCACTCTCTTTGAATCTTCTTTATCATGCTAGGATTAGCAGGAAAAAGCAAAAAATTTCAGAATTGCACCGTGCAATGTGGAGATATTACTGTTTGTGCATTTACAATATTCATTGATTTTTGCCATTGAAAAACGTCCAGAAATGTTTGAAGCTACTGACTGAATGAAAGGAGCTGGCATCTCACTCTCTTTGAATCTTCTTTATCATGCTAGGATTAACAGGAAAAAGCTAAAAATTTCAGAATTGCACCGTGCAATGTGGAGATATTACTGTTTGTGCATTTACAATATTCATTGATTTTTGCCATTGAAAAACGTCCAGAAATGTTTGAAGCTACTGACTGAATGAAAGGAGCTGGCATCTCACTCTCTTTGAATCTTCTTTATCATGCTAGGATTAACAGGAAAAAGCAAAAAATTTCAGAATTGCACCGTGCAATGTGGAGATATTACTGTTTGTGCATTTACAATATTCATTGATTTTTGCCATTGAAAAACATGTTTTTCATATACCAGAAATGTTTGAAGCTACTGACTGAATGAAAGGAGCTGGCATCTCACTCTCTTTGAATCTTCTTTATCATGCTAGGATTAGCAGGAAAAAGCAAAAAATTTCAGAATTGCACCGTGCAATGTGGAGATATTACTGTTTGTGCATTTACAATATTCATTGATTTTTGCCATTGAAAAACATGTTTTTCATATACCAGAAATGTTTGAAGCTACTGACTGAATGAAAGGAGCTGGCATCTCACTCTCTTTGAATCTTCTTTATCATGCTAGGATTAGCAGGAAAAAGCAAAAAATTTCAGAATTGCACCTTGCAATGTGGAGATATTACTGTTTGTGCATTTACAATATTCATTGATTTTTGCCATTGAAAAACATGTTTTTCATATACCAGAAATGTTTGAAGCTACTGACTGAATGAAAGGAGCTGGCATCTCACTCTCTTTGAATCTTCTTTATCATGCTAGGATTAACAGGAAAAAGCTAAAAATTTCAGAATTGCACCGTGCAATGTGGAGATATTACTGTTTGTGCATTTACAATATTCATTGATTTTTGCCATTGAAAAACATGTTTTTCATATACCAGAAATGTTTGAAGCTACTGACTGAATGAAAGGAGCTGGCATCTCACTCTCTTTGAATCTTCTTTATCATGCTAGGATTAGCAGGAAAAAGCAAAAAATTTCAGAATTGCACCGTGCAATGTGGAGATATTACTGTTTGTGCATTTACAATATTCATTGATTTTTGCCATTGAAAAACGTCCAGAAATGTTTGAAGCTACTGACTGAATGAAAGGAGCTGGCATCTCACTCTCTTTGAATCTTCTTTATCATGCTAGGATTAACAGGAAAAAGCTAAAAATTTCAGAATTGCACCGTGCAATGTGGAGATATTACTGTTTGTGCATTTACAATATTCATTGATTTTTGCCATTGAAAAACGTCCAGAAATGTTTGAAGCTACTGACTGAATGAAAGGAGCTGGCATCTCACTCTCTTTGAATCTTCTTTATCATGCTAGGATTAACAGGAAAAAGCAAAAAATTTCAGAATTGCACCGTGCAATGTGGAGATATTACTGTTTGTGCATTTACAATATTCATTGATTTTTGCCATTGAAAAACATGTTTTTCATATACCAGAAATGTTTGAAGCTACTGACTGAATGAAAGGAGCTGGCATCTCACTCTCTTTGAATCTTCTTTATCATGCTAGGATTAGCAGGAAAAAGCAAAAAATTTCAGAATTGCACCGTGCAATGTGGAGATATTACTGTTTGTGCATTTACAATATTCATTGATTTTTGCCATTGAAAAACATGTTTTTCATATACCAGAAATGTTTGAAGCTACTGACTGAATGAAAGGAGCTGGCATCTCACTCTCTTTGAATCTTCTTTATCATGCTAGGATTAGCAGGAAAAAGCAAAAAATTTCAGAATTGCACCGTGCAATGTGGAGATATTACTGTTTGTGCATTTACAATATTCATTGATTTTTGCCATTGAAAAACGTCCAGAAATGTTTGAAGCTACTGACTGAATGAAAGGAGCTGGCATCTCACTCTCTTTGAATCTTCTTTATCATGCTAGGATTAACAGGAAAAAGCTAAAAATTTCAGAATTGCACCTTGCAATGTGGAGATATTACTGTTTGTGCATTTACAATATTCATTGATTTTTGCCATTGAAAAACGTCCAGAAATGTTTGAAGCTACTGACTGAATGAAAGGAGCTGGCATCTCACTCTCTTTGAATCTTCTTTATCATGCTAGGATTAGCAGGAAAAAGCAAAAAATTTCAGAATTGCACCTTGCAATGTGGAGATATTACTGTTTGTGCATTTACAATATTCATTGATTTTTGCCATTGAAAAACATGTTTTTCATATACCAGAAATGTTTGAAGCTACTGACTGAATGAAAGGAGCTGGCATCTCACTCTCTTTGAATCTTCTTTATCATGCTAGGATTAACAGGAAAAAGCTAAAAATTTCAGAATTGCACCGTGCAATGTGGAGATATTACTGTTTGTGCATTTACAATATTCATTGATTTTTGCCATTGAAAAACGTCCAGAAATGTTTGAAGCTACTGACTGAATGAAAGGAGCTGGCATCTCACTCTCTTTGAATCTTCTTTATCATGCTAGGATTAACAGGAAAAAGCTAAAAATTTCAGAATTGCACCGTGCAATGTGGAGATATTACTGTTTGTGCATTTACAATATTCATTGATTTTTGCCATTGAAAAACATGTTTTTCATATACCAGAAATGTTTGAAGCTACTGACTGAATGAAAGGAGCTGGCATCTCACTCTCTTTGAATCTTCTTTATCATGCTAGGATTAACAGGAAAAAGCAAAAAATTTCAGAATTGCACCGTGCAATGTGGAGATATTACTGTTTGTGCATTTACAATATTCATTGATTTTTGCCATTGAAAAACATGTTTTTCATATACCAGAAATGTTTGAAGCTACTGACTGAATGAAAGGAGCTGGCATCTCACTCTCTTTGAATCTTCTTTATCATGCTAGGATTAACAGGAAAAAGCTAAAAATTTCAGAATTGCACCGTGCAATGTGGAGATATTACTGTTTGTGCATTTACAATATTCATTGATTTTTGCCATTGAAAAACATGTTTTTCATATACCAGAAATGTTTGAAGCTACTGACTGAATGAAAGGAGCTGGCATCTCACTCTCTTTGAATCTTCTTTATCATGCTAGGATTAACAGGAAAAAGCAAAAAATTTCAGAATTGCACCGTGCAATGTGGAGATATTACTGTTTGTGCATTTACAATATTCATTGATTTTTGCCATTGAAAAACATGTTTTTCATATACCAGAAATGTTTGAAGCTACTGACTGAATGAAAGGAGCTGGCATCTCACTCTCTTTGAATCTTCTTTATCATGCTAGGATTAGCAGGAAAAAGCTAAAAATTTCAGAATTGCACCGTGCAATGTGGAGATATTACTGTTTGTGCATTTACAATATTCATTGATTTTTGCCATTGAAAAACATGTTTTTCATATACCAGAAATGTTTGAAGCTACTGACTGAATGAAAGGAGCTGGCATCTCACTCTCTTTGAATCTTCTTTATCATGCTAGGATTAGCAGGAAAAAGCAAAAAATTTCAGAATTGCAACTTGCAATGTGGAGATATTACTGTTTGTGCATTTACAATATTCATTGATTTTTGCCATTGAAAAACGTCCAGAAATGTTTGAAGCTACTGACTGAATGAAAGGAGCTGGCATCTCACTCTCTTTGAATCTTCTTTATCATGCTAGGATTAACAGGAAAAAGCTAAAAATTTCAGAATTGCACCGTGCAATGTGGAGATATTACTGTTTGTGCATTTACAATATTCATTGATTTTTGCCATTGAAAAACATGTTTTTCATATACCAGAAATGTTTGAAGCTACTGACTGAATGAAAGGAGCTGGCATCTCACTCTCTTTGAATCTTCTTTATCATGCTAGGATTAACAGGAAAAAGCTAAAAATTTCAGAATTGCACCTTGCAATGTGGAGATATTACTGTTTGTGCATTTACAATATTCATTGATTTTTGCCATTGAAAAACGTCCAGAAATGTTTGAAGCTACTGACTGAATGAAAGGAGCTGGCATCTCACTCTCT
>NW_027368202.1:0-51556 GCF_046119375.1 Phyllobates terribilis
AGCTTCAAACATTTCTGGACATTTTTCAATGGCAAAAATCAATGAATATTGTAAATGCACAAACAGTAATATCTCCACATTGCAAGCTTCAAACATTTCTGGTATATGAAAAACATGTTTTTCAATGGCAAAAATCAATGAATATTGTAAATGCACAAACAGTAATATCTCCACATTGCACGGTGCAATTCTGAAATTTTTAGCTTTTTTCCTGCTAATCCTAGCATGATAAAGAAGATTCAAAGAGAGTGAGATGCCAGCTCCTTTCATTCAATCAGTAGCTTCAAACATTTCTGGTATATGAAAAACATGTTTTTCAATGGCAAAAATCAATGAATATTGTAAATGCACAAACAGTAATATCTCCACATTGCAAGGTGCAATTCTGAAATTTTTTGCTTTTTCCTGCTAATCCTAGCATGATAAAGAAGATTCAAAGAGAGTGAGATGCCAGCTCCTTTCATTCAGTCAGTAGCTTCAAACATTTCTGGTATATGAAAAACATGTTTTTCAATGGCAAAAATCAATGAATATTGTAAATGCACAAACAGTAATATCTCCACATTGCACGGTGCAATTCTGAAATTTTTTGCTTTTTCCTGCTAATCCTAGCATGATAAAGAAGATTCAAAGAGAGTGAGATGCCAGCTCCTTTCATTCAGTCAGTAGCTTCAAACATTTCTGGTATATGAAAAACATGTTTTTCAATGGCAAAAATCAATGAATATTGTAAATGCACAAACAGTAATATCTCCACATTGCACGGTGCAATTCTGAAATTTTTTGCTTTTTCCTGCTAATCCTAGCATGATAAAGAAGATTCAAAGAGAGTGAGATGCCAGCTCCTTTCATTCAGTCAGTAGCTTCAAACATTTCTGGTATATGAAAAACATGTTTTTCAATGGCAAAAATCAATGAATATTGTAAATGCACAAACAGTAATATCTCCACATTGCACGGTGCAATTCTGAAATTTTTTGCTTTTTCCTGCTAATCCTAGCATGATAAAGAAGATTCAAAGAGAGTGAGATGCCAGCTCCTTTCATTCAGTCAGTAGCTTCAAACATTTCTGGTATATGAAAAACATGTTTTTCAATGGCAAAAATCAATGAATATTGTAAATGCACAAACAGTAATATCTCCACATTGCACGGTGCAATTCTGAAATTTTTAGCTTTTTCCTGCTAATCCTAGCATGATAAAGAAGATTCAAAGAGAGTGAGATGCCAGCTCCTTTCATTCAGTCAGTAGCTTCAAACATTTCTGGTATATGAAAAACATGTTTTTCAATGGCAAAAATCAATGAATATTGTAAATGCACAAACAGTAATATCTCCACATTGCAAGGTGCAATTCTGAAATTTTTTGCTTTTTCCTGCTAATCCTAGCATGATAAAGAAGATTCAAAGAGAGTGAGATGCCAGCTCCTTTCATTCAGTCAGTAGCTTCAAACATTTCTGGTATATGAAAAACATGTTTTTCAATGGCAAAAATCAATGAATATTGTAAATGCACAAACAGTAATATCTCCACATTGCACGGTGCAATTCTGAAATTTTTTGCTTTTTCCTGCTAATCCTAGCATGATAAAGAAGATTCAAAGAGAGTGAGATGCCAGCTCCTTTCATTCAGTCAGTAGCTTCAAACATTTCTGGACGTTTTTCAATGGCAAAAATCAATGAATATTGTAAATGCACAAACAGTAATATCTCCACATTGCACGGTGCAATTCTGAAATTTTTAGCTTTTTCCTGTTAATCCTAGCATGATAAAGAAGATTCAAAGAGAGTGAGATGCCAGCTCCTTTCATTCAGTCAGTAGCTTCAAACATTTCTGGTATATGAAAAACATGTTTTTCAATGGCAAAAATCAATGAATATTGTAAATGCACAAACAGTAATATCTCCACATTGCAAGGTGCAATTCTGAAATTTTTAGCTTTTTCCTGTTAATCCTAGCATGATAAAGAAGATTCAAAGAGAGTGAGATGCCAGCTCCTTTCATTCAGTCAGTAGCTTCAAACATTTCTGTATATGAAAACATGTTTTTCAATGGCAAAAATCAATGAATATTGTAAATGCACAAACAGTAATATCTCCACATTGCAAGGTGCAATTCTGAAATTTTTTGCTTTTTCCTGCTAATCCTAGCATGATAAAGAAGATTCAAAGAGAGTGAGATGCCAGCTCCTTTCATTCAGTCAGTAGCTTCAAACATTTCTGGTATATGAAAAACATGTTTTTCAATGGCAAAAATCAATGAATATTGTAAATGCACAAACAGTAATATCTCCACATTGCACGGTGCAATTCTGAAATTTTTAGCTTTTTCCTGCTAATCCTAGCATGATAAAGAAGATTCAAAGAGAGTGAGATGCCAGCTCCTTTCATTCAATCAGTAGCTTCAAACATTTCTGGTATATGAAAAACATGTTTTTCAATGGCAAAAATCAATGAATATTGTAAATGCACAAACAGTAATATCTCCACATTGCAAGGTGCAATTCTGAAATTTTTTGCTTTTTCCTGCTAATCCTAGCATGATAAAGAAGATTCAAAGAGAGTGAGATGCCAGCTCCTTTCATTCAGTCAGTAGCTTCAAACATTTCTGGTATATGAAAAACATGTTTTTCAATGGCAAAAATCAATGAATATTGTAAATGCACAAACAGTAATATCTCCACATTGCACGGTGCAATTCTGAAATTTTTTGCTTTTTCCTGCTAATCCTAGCATGATAAAGAAGATTCAAAGAGAGTGAGATGCCAGCTCCTTTCATTCAGTCAGTAGCTTCAAACATTTCTGGTATATGAAAAACATGTTTTTCAATGGCAAAAATCAATGAATATTGTAAATGCACAAACAGTAATATCTCCACATTGCACGGTGCAATTCTGAAATTTTTAGCTTTTTCCTGTTAATCCTAGCATGATAAAGAAGATTCAAAGAGAGTGAGATGCCAGCTCCTTTCATTCAGTCAGTAGCTTCAAACATTTCTGGTATATGAAAAACATGTTTTTCAATGGCAAAAATCAATGAATATTGTAAATGCACAAACAGTAATATCTCCACATTGCACGGTGCAATTCTGAAATTTTTTGCTTTTTCCTGCTAATCCTAGCATGATAAAGAAGATTCAAAGAGAGTGAGATGCCAGCTCCTTTCATTCAGTCAGTAGCTTCAAACATTTCTGGTATATGAAAAACATGTTTTTCAATGGCAAAAATCAATGAATATTGTAAATGCACAAACAGTAATATCTCCACATTGCACGGTGCAATTCTGAAATTTTTAGCTTTTTCCTGCTAATCCTAGCATGATAAAGAAGATTCAAAGAGAGTGAGATGCCAGCTCCTTTCATTCAGTCAGTAGCTTCAAACATTTCTGGTATATGAAAAACATGTTTTTCAATGGCAAAAATCAATGAATATTGTAAGTGCACAAACAGTAATATCTCCACATTGCAAGGTGCAATTCTGAAATTTTTTGCTTTTTCCTGCTAATCCTAGCATGATAAAGAAGATTCAAAGAGAGTGAGATGCCAGCTCCTTTCATTCAGTCAGTAGCTTCAAACATTTCTGGTATATGAAAAACATGTTTTTCAATGGCAAAAATCAATGAATATTGTAAATGCACAAACAGTAATATCTCCACATTGCACGGTGCAATTCTGAAATTTTTTGCTTTTTCCTGCTAATCCTAGCATGATAAAGAAGATTCAAAGAGAGTGAGATGCCAGCTCCTTTCATTCAGTCAGTAGCTTCAAACATTTCTGGACGTTTTTCAATGGCAAAAATCAATGAATATTGTAAATGCACAAACAGTAATATCTCCACATTGCAAGGTGCAATTCTGAAATTTTTAGCTTTTTCCTGTTAATCCTAGCATGATAAAGAAGATTCAAAGAGAGTGAGATGCCAGCTCCTTTCATTCAGTCAGTAGCTTCAAACATTTCTGGACGTTTTTCAATGGCAAAAATCAATGAATATTGTAAATGCACAAACAGTAATATCTCCACATTGCACGGTGCAATTCTGAAATTTTTAGCTTTTTCCTGTTAATCCTAGCATGATAAAGAAGATTCAAAGAGAGTGAGATGCCAGCTCCTTTCATTCAGTCAGTAGCTTCAAACATTTCTGGTATATGAAAAACATGTTTTTCAATGGCAAAAATCAATGAATATTGTAAATGCACAAACAGTAATATCTCCACATTGCAAGGTGCAATTCTGAAATTTTTTGCTTTTTCCTGCTAATCCTAGCATGATAAAGAAGATTCAAAGAGAGTGAGATGCCAGCTCCTTTCATTCAGTCAGTAGCTTCAAACATTTCTGGACGTTTTTCAATGGCAAAAATCAATGAATATTGTAAATGCACAAACAGTAATATCTCCACATTGCACGGTGCAATTCTGAAATTTTTAGCTTTTTCCTGTTAATCCTAGCATGATAAAGAAGATTCAAAGAGAGTGAGATGCCAGCTCCTTTCATTCAGTCAGTAGCTTCAAACATTTCTGGTATATGAAAAACATGTTTTTCAATGGCAAAAATCAATGAATATTGTAAATGCACAAACAGTAATATCTCCACATTGCACGGTGCAATTCTGAAATTTTTAGCTTTTTCCTGTTAATCCTAGCATGATAAAGAAGATTCAAAGAGAGTGAGATGCCAGCTCCTTTCATTCAGTCAGTAGCTTCAAACATTTCTGGACGTTTTTCAATGGCAAAAATCAATGAATATTGTAAATGCACAAACAGTAATATCTCCACATTGCACGGTGCAATTCTGAAATTTTTTGCTTTTTCCTGTTAATCCTAGCATGATAAAGAAGATTCAAAGAGAGTGAGATGCCAGCTCCTTTCATTCAGTCAGTAGCTTCAAACATTTCTGGTATATGAAAAACATGTTTTTCAATGGCAAAAATCAATGAATATTGTAAATGCACAAACAGTAATATCTCCACATTGCACGGTGCAATTCTGAAATTTTTTGCTTTTTCCTGCTAATCCTAGCATGATAAAGAAGATTCAAAGAGAGTGAGATGCCAGCTCCTTTCATTCAGTCAGTAGCTTCAAACATTTCTGGTATATGAAAAACATGTTTTTCAATGGCAAAAATCAATGAATATTGTAAATGCACAAACAGTAATATCTCCACATTGCACGGTGCAATTCTGAAATTTTTAGCTTTTTCCTGCTAATCCTAGCATGATAAAGAAGATTCAAAGAGAGTGAGATGCCAGCTCCTTTCATTCAGTCAGTAGCTTCAAACATTTCTGGTATATGAAAAACATGTTTTTCAATGGCAAAAATCAATGAATATTGTAAATGCACAAACAGTAATATCTCCACATTGCACGGTGCAATTCTGAAATTTTTTGCTTTTTCCTGCTAATCCTAGCATGATAAAGAAGATTCAAAGAGAGTGAGATGCCAGCTCCTTTCATTCAGTCAGTAGCTTCAAACATTTCTGGACGTTTTTCAATGGCAAAAATCAATGAATATTGTAAATGCACAAACAGTAATATCTCCACATTGCAAGGTGCAATTCTGAAATTCTTAGCTTTTTCCTGTTAATCCTAGCATGATAAAGAAGATTCAAAGAGAGTGAGATGCCAGCTCCTTTCATTCAGTCAGTAGCTTCAAACATTTCTGGACGTTTTTCAATGGCAAAAATCAATGAATATTGTAAATGCACAAACAGTAATATCTCCACATTGCACGGTGCAATTCTGAAATTTTTAGCTTTTTCCTGTTAATCCTAGCATGATAAAGAAGATTCAAAGAGAGTGAGATGCCAGCTCCTTTCATTCAGTCAGTAGCTTCAAACATTTCTGGTATATGAAAAACATGTTTTTCAATGGCAAAAATCAATGAATATTGTAAATGCACAAACAGTAATATCTCCACATTGCAAGGTGCAATTCTGAAATTTTTTGCTTTTTCCTGTTAATCCTAGCATGATAAAGAAGATTCAAAGAGAGTGAGATGCCAGCTCCTTTCATTCAGTCAGTAGCGTCAAACATTTCTGGTATATGAAAAACATGTTTTTCAATGGCAAAAATCAATGAATATTGTAAATGCACAAACAGTAATATCTCCACATTGCAAGGTGCAATTCTGAAATTTTTAGCTTTTTCCTGTTAATCCTAGCATGATAAAGAAGATTCAAAGAGAGTGAGATGCCAGCTCCTTTCATTCAGTCAGTAGCTTCAAACATTTCTGGTATATGAAAAACATGTTTTTCAATGGCAAAAATCAATGAATATTGTAAATGCACAAACAGTAATATCTCCACATTGCACGGTGCAATTCTGAAATTTTTTGCTTTTTCCTGCTAATCCTAGCATGATAAAGAAGATTCAAAGAGAGTGAGATGCCAGCTCCTTTCATTCAGTCAGTAGCTTCAAACATTTCTGGTATATGAAAAACATGTTTTTCAATGGCAAAAATCAATGAATATTGTAAATGCACAAACAGTAATATCTCCACATTGCAAGGTGCAATTCTGAAATTTTTAGCTTTTTCCTGTTAATCCTAGCATGATAAAGAAGATTCAAAGAGAGTGAGATGCCAGCTCCTTTCATTGTCAGTAGCTTCAAACATTTCTGGTATATGAAAAACATGTTTTTCAATGGCAAAAATCAATGAATATTGTAAATGCACAAACAGTAATATCTCCACATTGCACGGTGCAATTCTGAAATTTTTTGCTTTTTCCTGCTAATCCTAGCATGATAAAGAAGATTCAAAGAGAGTGAGATGCCAGCTCCTTTCATTCAGTCAGTAGCTTCAAACATTTCTGGACGTTTTTCAATGGCAAAAATCAATGAATATTGTAAATGCACAAACAGTAATATCTCCACATTGCAAGGTGCAATTCTGAAATTTTTTGCTTTTTCCTGCTAATCCTAGCATGATAAAGAAGATTCAAAGAGAGTGAGATGCCAGCTCCTTTCATTCAGTCAGTAGCTTCAAACATTTCTGGTATATGAAAAACATGTTTTTCAATGGCAAAAATCAATGAATATTGTAAATGCACAAACAGTAATATCTCCACATTGCACGGTGCAATTCTGAAATTTTTAGCTTTTTCCTGTTAATCCTAGCATGATAAAGAAGATTCAAAGAGAGTGAGATGCCAGCTCCTTTCATTCAGTCAGTAGCTTCAAACATTTCTGGTATATGAAAAACATGTTTTTCAATGGCAAAAATCAATGAATATTGTAAATGCACAAACAGTAATATCTCCACATTGCACGGTGCAATTCTGAAATTTTTAGCTTTTTCCTGTTAATCCTAGCATGATAAAGAAGATTCAAAGAGAGTGAGATGCCAGCTCCTTTCATTCAGTCAGTAGCTTCAAACATTTCTGGTATATGAAAAACATGTTTTTCAATGGCAAAAATCAATGAATATTGTAATTGCACAAACAGTAATATCTCCACATTGCACGGTGCAATTCTGAAATTTTTAGCTTTTTCCTGTTAATCCTAGCATGATAAAGAAGATTCAAAGAGAGTGAGATGCCAGCTCCTTTCATTCAGTCAGTAGCTTCAAACATTTCTGGACGTTTTTCAATGGCAAAAATCAATGAATATTGTAAATGCACAAACAGTAATATCTCCACATTGCAAGGTGCAATTCTGAAATTTTTAGCTTTTTCCTGTTAATCCTAGCATGATAAAGAAGATTCAAAGAGAGTGAGATGCCAGCTCCTTTCATTCAGTCAGTAGCTTCAAACATTTCTGGTATATGAAAAACATGTTTTTCAATGGCAAAAATCAATGAATATTGTAAATGCACAAACAGTAATATCTCCACATTGCACGGTGCAATTCTGAAATTTTTTGCTTTTTCCTGCTAATCCTAGCATGATAAAGAAGATTCAAAGAGAGTGAGATGCCAGCTCCTTTCATTCAGTCAGTAGCTTCAAACATTTCTGGTATATGAAAAACATGTTTTTCAATGGCAAAAATCAATGAATATTGTAAATGCACAAACAGTAATATCTCCACATTGCAAGGTGCAATTCTGAAATTTTTAGCTTTTTCCTGTTAATCCTAGCATGATAAAGAAGATTCAAAGAGAGTGAGATGCCAGCTCCTTTCATTCAGTCAGTAGCTTCAAACATTTCTGGACGTTTTTCAATGGCAAAAATCAATGAATATTGTAAATGCACAAACAGTAATATCTCCACATTGCAAGGTGCAATTCTGAAATTTTTAGCTTTTTCCTGCTAATCCTAGCATGATAAAGAAGATTCAAAGAGAGTGAGATGCCAGCTCCTTTCATTCAGTCAGTAGCTTCAAACATTTCTGGTATATGAAAAACATGTTTTTCAATGGCAAAAATCAATGAATATTGTAAATGCACAAACAGTAATATCTCCACATTGCACGGTGCAATTCTGAAATTTTTAGCTTTTTCCTGTTAATCCTAGCATGATAAAGAAGATTCAAAGAGAGTGAGATGCCAGCTCCTTTCATTCAGTCAGTAGCTTCAAACATTTCTGGTATATGAAAAACATGTTTTTCAATGGCAAAAATCAATGAATATTGTAAATGCACAAACAGTAATATCTCCACATTGCACGGTGCAATTCTGAAATTTTTAGCTTTTTCCTGTTAATCCTAGCATGATAAAGAAGATTCAAAGAGAGTGAGATGCCAGCTCCTTTCATTCAGTCAGTAGCTTCAAACATTTCTGGTATATGAAAAACATGTTTTTCAATGGCAAAAATCAATGAATATTGTAAATGCACAAACAGTAATATCTCCACATTGCAAGGTGCAATTCTGAAATTTTTTGCTTTTTCCTGCTAATCCTAGCATGATAAAGAAGATTCAAAGAGAGTGAGATGCCAGCTCCTTTCATTCAGTCAGTAGCTTCAAACATTTCTGGTATATGAAAAACATGTTTTTCAATGGCAAAAATCAATGAATATTGTAAATGCACAAACAGTAATATCTCCACATTGCAAGGTGCAATTCTGAAATTTTTAGCTTTTTCCTGTTAATCCTAGCATGATAAAGAAGATTCAAAGAGAGTGAGATGCCAGCTCCTTTCATTCAGTCAGTAGCTTCAAACATTTCTGGACGTTTTTCAATGGCAAAAATCAATGAATATTGTAAATGCACAAACAGTAATATCTCCACATTGCAAGGTGCAATTCTGAAATTTTTTGCTTTTTCCTGCTAATCCTAGCATGATAAAGAAGATTCAAAGAGAGTGAGATGCCAGCTCCTTTCATTCAGTCAGTAGCTTCAAACATTTCTGGTATATGAAAAACATGTTTTTCAATGGCAAAAATCAATGAATATTGTAAATGCACAAACAGTAATATCTCCACATTGCACGGTGCAATTCTGAAATTTTTTGCTTTTTCCTGCTAATCCTAGCATGATAAAGAAGATTCAAAGAGAGTGAGATGCCAGCTCCTTTCATTCAGTCAGTAGCTTCAAACATTTCTGGTATATGAAAAACATGTTTTTCAATGGCAAAAATCAATGAATATTGTAAATGCACAAACAGTAATATCTCCACATTGCACGGTGCAATTCTGAAATTTTTTGCTTTTTCCTGCTAATCCTAGCATGATAAAGAAGATTCAAAGAGAGTGAGATGCCAGCTCCTTTCATTCAGTCAGTAGCTTCAAACATTTCTGGACGTTTTTCAATGGCAAAAATCAATGAATATTGTAAATGCACAAACAGTAATATCTCCACATTGCAAGGTGCAATTCTGAAATTTTTAGCTTTTTCCTGTTAATCCTAGCATGATAAAGAAGATTCAAAGAGAGTGAGATGCCAGCTCCTTTCATTCAGTCAGTAGCTTCAAACATTTCTGGTATATGAAAAACATGTTTTTCAATGGCAAAAATCAATGAATATTGTAAATGCACAAACAGTAATATCTCCACATTGCACGGTGCAATTCTGAAATTTTTAGCTTTTTCCTGTTAATCCTAGCATGATAAAGAAGATTCAAAGAGAGTGAGATGCCAGCTCCTTTCATTCAGTCAGTAGCTTCAAACATTTCTGGTATATGAAAAACATGTTTTTCAATGGCAAAAATCAATGAATATTGTAAATGCACAAACAGTAATATCTCCACATTGCAAGGTGCAATTCTGAAATTTTTAGCTTTTTCCTGTTAATCCTAGCATGATAAAGAAGATTCAAAGAGAGTGAGATGCCAGCTCCTTTCATTCAGTCAGTAGCTTCAAACATTTCTGGTATATGAAAAACATGTTTTTCAATGGCAAAAATCAATGAATATTGTAAATGCACAAACAGTAATATCTCCACATTGCACGGTGCAATTCTGAAATTTTTAGCTTTTTCCTGTTAATCCTAGCATGATAAAGAAGATTCAAAGAGAGTGAGATGCCAGCTCCTTTCATTCAGTCAGTAGCTTCAAACATTTCTGGTATATGAAAAACATGTTTTTCAATGGCAAAAATCAATGAATATTGTAACTGCACAAACAGTAATATCTCCACATTGCAAGGTGCAATTCTGAAATTTTTTGCTTTTTCCTGCTAATCCTAGCATGATAAAGAAGATTCAAAGAGAGTGAGATGCCAGCTCCTTTCATTCAGTCAGTAGCTTCAAACATTTCTGGTATATGAAAAACATGTTTTTCAATGGCAAAAATCAATGAATATTGTAAATGCACAAACAGTAATATCTCCACATTGCAAGGTGCAATTCTGAAATTTTTAGCTTTTTCCTGCTAATCCTAGCATGATAAAGAAGATTCAAAGAGAGTGAGATGCCAGCTCCTTTCATTCAGTCAGTAGCTTCAAACATTTCTGGTATATGAAAAACATGTTTTTCAATGGCAAAAATCAATGAATATTGTAAATGCACAAACAGTAATATCTCCACATTGCAAGGTGCAATTCTGAAATTTTTAGCTTTTTCCTGTTAATCCTAGCATGATAAAGAAGATTCAAAGAGAGTGAGATGCCAGCTCCTTTCATTCAGTCAGTAGCTTCAAACATTTCTGGACGTTTTTCAATGGCAAAAATCAATGAATATTGTAAATGCACAAACAGTAATATCTCCACATTGCAAGGTGCAATTCTGAAATTTTTAGCTTTTTCCTGCTAATCCTAGCATGATAAAGAAGATTCAAAGAGAGTGAGATGCCAGCTCCTTTCATTCAGTCAGTAGCTTCAAACATTTCTGGTATATGAAAAACATGTTTTTCAATGGCAAAAATCAATGAATATTGTAAATGCACAAACAGTAATATCTCCACATTGCAAGGTGCAATTCTGAAATTTTTTGCTTTTTCCTGTTAATCCTAGCATGATAAAGAAGATTCAAAGAGAGTGAGATGCCAGCTCCTTTCATTCAGTCAGTAGCTTCAAACATTTCTGGTATATGAAAAACATGTTTTTCAATGGCAAAAATCAATGAATATTGTAAATGCACAAACAGTAATATCTCCACATTGCACGGTGCAATTCTGAAATTTTTAGCTTTTTCCTGTTAATCCTAGCATGATAAAGAAGATTCAAAGAGAGTGAGATGCCAGCTCCTTTCATTCAGTCAGTAGCTTCAAACATTTCTGGTATATGAAAAACATGTTTTTCAATGGCAAAAATCAATGAATATTGTAAATGCACAAACAGTAATATCTCCACATTGCACGGTGCAATTCTGAAATTTTTAGCTTTTTCCTGCTAATCCTAGCATGATAAAGAAGATTCAAAGAGAGTGAGATGCCAGCTCCTTTCATTCAGTCAGTAGCTTCAAACATTTCTGGTATATGAAAAACATGTTTTTCAATGGCAAAAATCAATGAATATTGTAAATGCACAAACAGTAATATCTCCACATTGCAAGGTGCAATTCTGAAATTTTTAGCTTTTTCCTGTTAATCCTAGCATGATAAAGAAGATTCAAAGAGAGTGAGATGCCAGCTCCTTTCATTCAGTCAGTAGCTTCAAACATTTCTGGTATATGAAAAACATGTTTTTCAATGGCAAAAATCAATGAATATTGTAAATGCACAAACAGTAATATCTCCACATTGCAAGGTGCAATTCTGAAATTTTTTGCTTTTTCCTGCTAATCCTAGCATGATAAAGAAGATTCAAAGAGAGTGAGATGCCAGCTCCTTTCATTCGGTCAGTAGCTTCAAACATTTCTGGACGTTTTTCAATGGCAAAAATCAATGAATATTGTAAATGCACAAACAGTAATATCTCCACATTGCAAGGTGCAATTCTGAAATTTTTAGCTTTTTCCTGTTAATCCTAGCATGATAAAGAAGATTCAAAGAGAGTGAGATGCCAGCTCCTTTCATTCAGTCAGTAGCTTCAAACATTTCTGGTATATGAAAAACATGTTTTTCAATGGCAAAAATCAATGAATATTGTAAATGCACAAACAGTAATATCTCCACATTGCACGGTGCAATTCTGAAATTTTTAGCTTTTTCCTGTTAATCCTAGCATGATAAAGAAGATTCAAAGAGAGTGAGATGCCAGCTCCTTTCATTCAGTCAGTAGCTTCAAACATTTCTGGTATATGAAAAACATGTTTTTCAATGGCAAAAATCAATGAATATTGTAAATGCACAAACAGTAATATCTCCACATTGCAAGGTGCAATTCTGAAATTTTTAGCTTTTTCCTGTTAATCCTAGCATGATAAAGAAGATTCAAAGAGAGTGAGATGCCAGCTCCTTTCATTCAGTCAGTAGCTTCAAACATTTCTGGTATATGAAAAACATGTTTTTCAATGGCAAAAATCAATGAATATTGTAAATGCACAAACAGTAATATCTCCACATTGCACGGTGCAATTCTGAAATTTTTAGCTTTTTCCTGCTAATCCTAGCATGATAAAGAAGATTCAAAGAGAGTGAGATGCCAGCTCCTTTCATTCAGTCAGTAGCTTCAAACATTTCTGGTATATGAAAAACATGTTTTTCAATGGCAAAAATCAATGAATATTGTAAATGCACAAACAGTAATATCTCCACATTGCAAGGTGCAATTCTGAAATTTTTAGCTTTTTCCTGTTAATCCTAGCATGATAAAGAAGATTCAAAGAGAGTGAGATGCCAGCTCCTTTCATTCAGTCAGTAGCTTCAAACATTTCTGGACGTTTTTCAATGGCAAAAATCAATGAATATTGTAAATGCACAAACAGTAATATCTCCACATTGCACGGTGCAATTCTGAAATTTTTAGCTTTTTCCTGTTAATCCTAGCATGATAAAGAAGATTCAAAGAGAGTGAGATGCCAGCTCCTTTCATTCAGTCAGTAGCTTCAAACATTTCTGGTATATGAAAAACATGTTTTTCAATGGCAAAAATCAATGAATATTGTAAATGCACAAACAGTAATATCTCCACATTGCACGGTGCAATTCTGAAATTTTTAGCTTTTTCCTGCTAATCCTAGCATGATAAAGAAGATTCAAAGAGAGTGAGATGCCAGCTCCTTTCATTCAGTCAGTAGCTTCAAACATTTCTGGACGTTTTTCAATGGCAAAAATCAATGAATATTGTAAATGCACAAACAGTAATATCTCCACATTGCACGGTGCAATTCTGAAATTTTAAGCTTTTTCCTGTTAATCCTAGCATGATAAAGAAGATTCAAAGAGAGTGAGATGCCAGCTCCTTTCATTCAGTCAGTAGCTTCAAACATTTCTGGTATATGAAAAACATGTTTTTCAATGGCAAAAATCAATGAATATTGTAAATGCACAAACAGTAATATCTCCACATTGCAAGGTGCAATTCTGAAATTTTTTGCTTTTTCCTGCTAATCCTAGCATGATAAAGAAGATTCAAAGAGAGTGAGATGCCAGCTCCTTTCATTCAGTCAGTAGCTTCCAACATTTCTGGACGTTTTTCAATGGCAAAAATCAATGAATATTGTAAATGCACAAACAGTAATATCTCCACATTGCACGGTGCAATTCTGAAATTTTTAGCTTTTTCCTGTTAATCCTAGCATGATAAAGAAGATTCAAAGAGAGTGAGATGCCAGCTCCTTTCATTCAGTCAGTAGCTTCAAACATTTCTGGACGTTTTTCAATGGCAAAAATCAATGAATATTGTAAATGCACAAACAGTAATATCTCCACATTGCAAGGTGCAATTCTGAAATTTTTTGCTTTTTCCTGCTAATCCTAGCATGATAAAGAAGATTCAAAGAGAGTGAGATGCCAGCTCCTTTCATTCAGTCAGTAGCTTCAAACATTTCTGGTATATGAAAAACATGTTTTTCAATGGCAAAAATCAATGAATATTGTAAATGCACAAACAGTAATATCTCCACATTGCAAGGTGCAATTCTGAAATTTTTTGCTTTTTCCTGCTAATCCTAGCATGATAAAGAAGATTCAAAGAGAGTGAGATGCCAGCTCCTTTCATTCAGTCAGTAGCTTCAAACATTTCTGGTATATGAAAAACATGTTTTTCAATGGCAAAAATCAATGAATATTGTAAATGCACAAACAGTAATATCTCCACATTGCACGGTGCAATTCTGAAATTTTTTGCTTTTTCCTGCTAATCCTAGCATGATAAAGAAGATTCAAAGAGAGTGAGATGCCAGCTCCTTTCATTCAGTCAGTAGCTTCAAACATTTCTGGTATATGAAAAACATGTTTTTCAATGGCAAAAATCAATGAATATTGTAAATGCACAAACAGTAATATCTCCACATTGCACGGTGCAATTCTGAAATTTTTTGCTTTTTCCTGCTAATCCTAGCATGATAAAGAAGATTCAAAGAGAGTGAGATGCCAGCTCCTTTCATTCAGTCAGTAGCTTCAAACATTTCTGGTATATGAAAAACATGTTTTTCAATGGCAAAAATCAATGAATATTGTAAATGCACAAACAGTAATATCTCCACATTGCACGGTGCAATTCTGAAATTTTTAGCTTTTTCCTGTTAATCCTAGCATGATAAAGAAGATTCAAAGAGAGTGAGATGCCAGCTCCTTTCATTCAGTCAGTAGCTTCAAACATTTCTGGTATATGAAAAACATGTTTTTCAATGGCAAAAATCAATGAATATTGTAAATGCACAAACAGTAATATCTCCACATTGCACGGTGCAATTCTGAAATTTTTAGCTTTTTCCTGCTAATCCTAGCATGATAAAGAAGATTCAAAGAGAGTGAGATGCCAGCTCCTTTCATTCAGTCAGTAGCTTCAAAAATTTCTGGTATATGAAAAACATGTTTTTCAATGGCAAAAATCAATGAATATTGTAAATGCACAAACAGTAATATCTCCACATTGCACGGTGCAATTCTGAAATTTTTAGCTTTTTCCTGTTAATCCTAGCATGATAAAGAAGATTCAAAGAGAGTGAGATGCCAGCTCCTTTCATTCAGTCAGTAGCTTCAAACATTTCTGGTATATGAAAAACATGTTTTTCAATGGCAAAAATCAATGAATATTGTAAATGCACAAACAGTAATATCTCCACATTGCAAGGTGCAATTCTGAAATTTTTAGCTTTTTCCTGCTAATCCTAGCATGATAAAGAAGATTCAAAGAGAGTGAGATGCCAGCTCCTTTCATTCAGTCAGTAGCTTCAAACATTTCTGGTATATGAAAAACATGTTTTTCAATGGCAAAAATCAATGAATATTGTAAATGCACAAACAGTAATATCTCCACATTGCAAGGTGCAATTCTGAAATTTTTTGCTTTTTCCTGCTAATCCTAGCATGATAAAGAAGATTCAAAGAGAGTGAGATGCCAGCTCCTTTCATTCAGTCAGTAGCTTCAAACATTTCTGGTATATGAAAAACATGTTTTTCAATGGCAAAAATCAATGAATATTGTAAATGCACAAACAGTAATATCTCCACATTGCACGGTGCAATTCTGAAATTTTTTGCTTTTTCCTGTTAATCCTAGCATGATAAAGAAGATTCAAAGAGAGTGAGATGCCAGCTCCTTTCATTCAGTCAGTAGCTTCAAACATTTCTGGTATATGAAAAACATGTTTTTCAATGGCAAAAATCAATGAATATTGTAAATGCACAAACAGTAATATCTCCACATTGCAAGGTGCAATTCTGAAATTTTTTGCTTTTTCCTGCTAATCCTAGCATGATAAAGAAGATTCAAAGAGAGTGAGATGCCAGCTCCTTTCATTCAGTCAGTAGCTTCAAACATTTCTGGTATATGAAAAACATGTTTTTCAATGGCAAAAATCAATGAATATTGTAAATGCACAAACACTAATATCTCCACATTGCACGGTGCAATTCTGAAATTTTTTGCTTTTTCCTGTTAATCCTAGCATGATAAAGAAGATTCAAAGAGAGTGAGATGCCAGCTCCTTTCATTCAGTCAGTAGCTTCAAACATTTCTGGTATATGAAAAACATGTTTTTCAATGGCAAAAATCAATGAATATTGTAAATGCACAAACAGTAATATCTCCACATTGCAAGGTGCAATTCTGAAATTTTTAGCTTTTTCCTGCTAATCCTAGCATGATAAAGAAGATTCAAAGAGAGTGAGATGCCAGCTCCTTTCATTCAGTCAGTAGCTTCAAACATTTCTGGTATATGAAAAACATGTTTTTCAATGGCAAAAATCAATGAATATTGTAAATGCACAAACAGTAATATCTCCACATTGCACGGTGCAATTCTGAAATTTTTTGCTTTTTCCTGCTAATCCTAGCATGATAAAGAAGATTCAAAGAGAGTGAGATGCCAGCTCCTTTCATTCAGTCAGTAGCTTCAAACATTTCTGGTATATGAAAAACATGTTTTTCAATGGCAAAAATCAATGAATATTGTAAATGCACAAACAGTAATATCTCCACATTGCACGGTGCAATTCTGAAATTTTTTGCTTTTTCCTGCTAATCCTAGCATGATAAAGAAGATTCAAAGAGAGTGAGATGCCAGCTCCTTTCATTCAGTCAGTAGCTTCAAACATTTCTGGTATATGAAAAACATGTTTTTCAATGGCAAAAATCAATGAATATTGTAAATGCACAAACAGTAATATCTCCACATTGCACGGTGCAATTCTGAAATTTTTAGCTTTTTCCTGCTAATCCTAGCAAGATAAAGAAGATTCAAAGAGAGTGAGATGCCAGCTCCTTTCATTCAGTCAGTAGCTTCAAACATTTCTGGTATATGAAAAACATGTTTTTCAATGGCAAAAATCAATGAATATTGTAAATGCACAAACAGTAATATCTCCACATTGCACGCTGCAATTCTGAAATTTTTTGCTTTTTCCTGCTAATCCTAGCATGATAAAGAAGATTCAAAGAGAGTGAGATGCCAGCTCCTTTCATTCAGTCAGTAGCTTCAAACATTTCTGGACGTTTTTCAATGGCAAAAATCAATGAATATTGTAAATGCACAAACAGTAATATCTCCACATTGCAAGGTGCAATTCTGAAATTTTTAGCTTTTTCCTGTTAATCCTAGCATGATAAAGAAGATTCAAAGAGAGTGAGATGCCAGCTCCTTTCATTCAGTCAGTAGCTTCAAACATTTCTGGTATATGAAAAACATGTTTTTCAATGGCAAAAATCAATGAATATTGTAAATGCACAAACAGTAATATCTCCACATTGCACGGTGCAATTCTGAAATTTTTTGCTTTTTCCTGCTAATCCTAGCATGATAAAGAAGATTCAAAGAGAGTGAGATGCCAGCTCCTTTCATTCAATCAGTAGCTTCAAACATTTCTGGTATATGAAAAACATGTTTTTCAATGGCAAAAATCAATGAATATTGTAAATGCACAAACAGTAATATCTCCACATTGCAAGGTGCAATTCTGAAATTTTTAGCTTTTTCCTGTTAATCCTAGCATGATAAAGAAGATTCAAAGAGAGTGAGATGCCAGCTCCTTTCATTCAGTCAGTAGCTTCAAACATTTCTGGTATATGAAAAACATGTTTTTCAATGGCAAAAATCAATGAATATTGTAAATGCACAAACAGTAATATCTCCACATTGCACGGTGCAATTCTGAAATTTTTTGCTTTTTCCTGCTAATCCTAGCATGATAAAGAAGATTCAAAGAGAGTGAGATGCCAGCTCCTTTCATTCAGTCAGTAGCTTCAAACATTTCTGGACGTTTTTCAATGGCAAAAATCAATGAATATTGTAAATGCACAAACAGTAATATCTCCACATTGCAAGGTGCAATTCTGAAATTTTTTGCTTTTTCCTGTTAATCCTAGCATGATAAAGAAGATTCAAAGAGAGTGAGATGCCAGCTCCTTTCATTCAGTCAGTAGCTTCAAACATTTCTGGTATATGAAAAACATGTTTTTCAATGGCAAAAATCAATGAATATTGTAAATGCACAAACAGTAATATCTCCACATTGCAAGGTGCAATTCTGAAATTTTTTGCTTTTTCCTGCTAATCCTAGCATGATAAAGAAGATTCAAAGAGAGTGAGATGCCAGCTCCTTTCATTCAGTCAGTAGCTTCAAACATTTCTGGTATATGAAAAACATGTTTTTCAATGGCAAAAATCAATGAATATTGTAAATGCACAAACAGTAATATCTCCACATTGCACGGTGCAATTCTGAAATTTTTAGCTTTTTCCTGCTAATCCTAGCATGATAAAGAAGATTCAAAGAGAGTGAGATGCCAGCTCCTTTCATTCAGTCAGTAGCTTCAAACATTTCTGGTATATGAAAAACATGTTTTTCAATGGCAAAAATCAATGAATATTGTAAATGCACAAACAGTAATATCTCCACATTGCACGCTGCAATTCTGAAATTTTTTGCTTTTTCCTGCTAATCCTAGCATGATAAAGAAGATTCAAAGAGAGTGAGATGCCAGCTCCTTTCATTCAGTCAGTAGCTTCAAACATTTCTGGACGTTTTTCAATGGCAAAAATCAATGAATATTGTAAATGCACAAACAGTAATATCTCCACATTGCACGGTGCAATTCTGAAATTTTAAGCTTTTTCCTGTTAATCCTAGCATGATAAAGAAGATTCAAAGAGAGTGAGATGCCAGCTCCTTTCATTCAGTCAGTAGCTTCAAACATTTCTGGTATATGAAAAACATGTTTTTCAATGGCAAAAATCAATGAATATTGTAAATGCACAAACAGTAATATCTCCACATTGCAAGGTGCAATTCTGAAATTTTTTGCTTTTTCCTGCTAATCCTAGCATGATAAAGAAGATTCAAAGAGAGTGAGATGCCAGCTCCTTTCATTCAGTCAGTAGCTTCCAACATTTCTGGACGTTTTTCAATGGCAAAAATCAATGAATATTGTAAATGCACAAACAGTAATATCTCCACATTGCACGGTGCAATTCTGAAATTTTTAGCTTTTTCCTGTTAATCCTAGCATGATAAAGAAGATTCAAAGAGAGTGAGATGCCAGCTCCTTTCATTCAGTCAGTAGCTTCAAACATTTCTGGACGTTTTTCAATGGCAAAAATCAATGAATATTGTAAATGCACAAACAGTAATATCTCCACATTGCAAGGTGCAATTCTGAAATTTTTTGCTTTTTCCTGCTAATCCTAGCATGATAAAGAAGATTCAAAGAGAGTGAGATGCCAGCTCCTTTCATTCAGTCAGTAGCTTCAAACATTTCTGGTATATGAAAAACATGTTTTTCAATGGCAAAAATCAATGAATATTGTAAATGCACAAACAGTAATATCTCCACATTGCAAGGTGCAATTCTGAAATTTTTTGCTTTTTCCTGCTAATCCTAGCATGATAAAGAAGATTCAAAGAGAGTGAGATGCCAGCTCCTTTCATTCAGTCAGTAGCTTCAAACATTTCTGGTATATGAAAAACATGTTTTTCAATGGCAAAAATCAATGAATATTGTAAATGCACAAACAGTAATATCTCCACATTGCACGGTGCAATTCTGAAATTTTTTGCTTTTTCCTGCTAATCCTAGCATGATAAAGAAGATTCAAAGAGAGTGAGATGCCAGCTCCTTTCATTCAGTCAGTAGCTTCAAACATTTCTGGTATATGAAAAACATGTTTTTCAATGGCAAAAATCAATGAATATTGTAAATGCACAAACAGTAATATCTCCACATTGCACGGTGCAATTCTGAAATTTTTTGCTTTTTCCTGCTAATCCTAGCATGATAAAGAAGATTCAAAGAGAGTGAGATGCCAGCTCCTTTCATTCAGTCAGTAGCTTCAAACATTTCTGGTATATGAAAAACATGTTTTTCAATGGCAAAAATCAATGAATATTGTAAATGCACAAACAGTAATATCTCCACATTGCACGGTGCAATTCTGAAATTTTTAGCTTTTTCCTGTTAATCCTAGCATGATAAAGAAGATTCAAAGAGAGTGAGATGCCAGCTCCTTTCATTCAGTCAGTAGCTTCAAACATTTCTGGTATATGAAAAACATGTTTTTCAATGGCAAAAATCAATGAATATTGTAAATGCACAAACAGTAATATCTCCACATTGCACGGTGCAATTCTGAAATTTTTAGCTTTTTCCTGCTAATCCTAGCATGATAAAGAAGATTCAAAGAGAGTGAGATGCCAGCTCCTTTCATTCAGTCAGTAGCTTCAAAAATTTCTGGTATATGAAAAACATGTTTTTCAATGGCAAAAATCAATGAATATTGTAAATGCACAAACAGTAATATCTCCACATTGCACGGTGCAATTCTGAAATTTTTAGCTTTTTCCTGTTAATCCTAGCATGATAAAGAAGATTCAAAGAGAGTGAGATGCCAGCTCCTTTCATTCAGTCAGTAGCTTCAAACATTTCTGGTATATGAAAAACATGTTTTTCAATGGCAAAAATCAATGAATATTGTAAATGCACAAACAGTAATATCTCCACATTGCAAGGTGCAATTCTGAAATTTTTAGCTTTTTCCTGCTAATCCTAGCATGATAAAGAAGATTCAAAGAGAGTGAGATGCCAGCTCCTTTCATTCAGTCAGTAGCTTCAAACATTTCTGGTATATGAAAAACATGTTTTTCAATGGCAAAAATCAATGAATATTGTAAATGCACAAACAGTAATATCTCCACATTGCAAGGTGCAATTCTGAAATTTTTTGCTTTTTCCTGCTAATCCTAGCATGATAAAGAAGATTCAAAGAGAGTGAGATGCCAGCTCCTTTCATTCAGTCAGTAGCTTCAAACATTTCTGGTATATGAAAAACATGTTTTTCAATGGCAAAAATCAATGAATATTGTAAATGCACAAACAGTAATATCTCCACATTGCACGGTGCAATTCTGAAATTTTTTGCTTTTTCCTGTTAATCCTAGCATGATAAAGAAGATTCAAAGAGAGTGAGATGCCAGCTCCTTTCATTCAGTCAGTAGCTTCAAACATTTCTGGTATATGAAAAACATGTTTTTCAATGGCAAAAATCAATGAATATTGTAAATGCACAAACAGTAATATCTCCACATTGCAAGGTGCAATTCTGAAATTTTTTGCTTTTTCCTGCTAATCCTAGCATGATAAAGAAGATTCAAAGAGAGTGAGATGCCAGCTCCTTTCATTCAGTCAGTAGCTTCAAACATTTCTGGTATATGAAAAACATGTTTTTCAATGGCAAAAATCAATGAATATTGTAAATGCACAAACAGTAATATCTCCACATTGCACGGTGCAATTCTGAAATTTTTTGCTTTTTCCTGTTAATCCTAGCATGATAAAGAAGATTCAAAGAGAGTGAGATGCCAGCTCCTTTCATTCAGTCAGTAGCTTCAAACATTTCTGGTATATGAAAAACATGTTTTTCAATGGCAAAAATCAATGAATATTGTAAATGCACAAACAGTAATATCTCCACATTGCAAGGTGCAATTCTGAAATTTTTAGCTTTTTCCTGCTAATCCTAGCATGATAAAGAAGATTCAAAGAGAGTGAGATGCCAGCTCCTTTCATTCAGTCAGTAGCTTCAAACATTTCTGGTATATGAAAAACATGTTTTTCAATGGCAAAAATCAATGAATATTGTAAATGCACAAACAGTAATATCTCCACATTGCACGGTGCAATTCTGAAATTTTTTGCTTTTTCCTGCTAATCCTAGCATGATAAAGAAGATTCAAAGAGAGTGAGATGCCAGCTCCTTTCATTCAGTCAGTAGCTTCAAACATTTCTGGTATATGAAAAACATGTTTTTCAATGGCAAAAATCAATGAATATTGTAAATGCACAAACAGTAATATCTCCACATTGCACGGTGCAATTCTGAAATTTTTTGCTTTTTCCTGCTAATCCTAGCATGATAAAGAAGATTCAAAGAGAGTGAGATGCCAGCTCCTTTCATTCAGTCAGTAGCTTCAAACATTTCTGGTATATGAAAAACATGTTTTTCAATGGCAAAAATCAATGAATATTGTAAATGCACAAACAGTAATATCTCCACATTGCACGGTGCAATTCTGAAATTTTTAGCTTTTTCCTGCTAATCCTAGCAAGATAAAGAAGATTCAAAGAGAGTGAGATGCCAGCTCCTTTCATTCAGTCAGTAGCTTCAAACATTTCTGGTATATGAAAAACATGTTTTTCAATGGCAAAAATCAATGAATATTGTAAATGCACAAACAGTAATATCTCCACATTGCACGCTGCAATTCTGAAATTTTTTGCTTTTTCCTGCTAATCCTAGCATGATAAAGAAGATTCAAAGAGAGTGAGATGCCAGCTCCTTTCATTCAGTCAGTAGCTTCAAACATTTCTGGACGTTTTTCAATGGCAAAAATCAATGAATATTGTAAATGCACAAACAGTAATATCTCCACATTGCAAGGTGCAATTCTGAAATTTTTAGCTTTTTCCTGTTAATCCTAGCATGATAAAGAAGATTCAAAGAGAGTGAGATGCCAGCTCCTTTCATTCAGTCAGTAGCTTCAAACATTTCTGGTATATGAAAAACATGTTTTTCAATGGCAAAAATCAATGAATATTGTAAATGCACAAACAGTAATATCTCCACATTGCACGGTGCAATTCTGAAATTTTTTGCTTTTTCCTGCTAATCCTAGCATGATAAAGAAGATTCAAAGAGAGTGAGATGCCAGCTCCTTTCATTCAATCAGTAGCTTCAAACATTTCTGGTATATGAAAAACATGTTTTTCAATGGCAAAAATCAATGAATATTGTAAATGCACAAACAGTAATATCTCCACATTGCAAGGTGCAATTCTGAAATTTTTAGCTTTTTCCTGTTAATCCTAGCATGATAAAGAAGATTCAAAGAGAGTGAGATGCCAGCTCCTTTCATTCAGTCAGTAGCTTCAAACATTTCTGGTATATGAAAAACATGTTTTTCAATGGCAAAAATCAATGAATATTGTAAATGCACAAACAGTAATATCTCCACATTGCACGGTGCAATTCTGAAATTTTTTGCTTTTTCCTGCTAATCCTAGCATGATAAAGAAGATTCAAAGAGAGTGAGATGCCAGCTCCTTTCATTCAGTCAGTAGCTTCAAACATTTCTGGACGTTTTTCAATGGCAAAAATCAATGAATATTGTAAATGCACAAACAGTAATATCTCCACATTGCAAGGTGCAATTCTGAAATTTTTTGCTTTTTCCTGTTAATCCTAGCATGATAAAGAAGATTCAAAGAGAGTGAGATGCCAGCTCCTTTCATTCAGTCAGTAGCTTCAAACATTTCTGGTATATGAAAAACATGTTTTTCAATGGCAAAAATCAATGAATATTGTAAATGCACAAACAGTAATATCTCCACATTGCAAGGTGCAATTCTGAAATTTTTTGCTTTTTCCTGCTAATCCTAGCATGATAAAGAAGATTCAAAGAGAGTGAGATGCCAGCTCCTTTCATTCAGTCAGTAGCTTCAAACATTTCTGGTATATGAAAAACATGTTTTTCAATGGCAAAAATCAATGAATATTGTAAATGCACAAACAGTAATATCTCCACATTGCACGGTGCAATTCTGAAATTTTTAGCTTTTTCCTGCTAATCCTAGCATGATAAAGAAGATTCAAAGAGAGTGAGATGCCAGCTCCTTTCATTCAGTCAGTAGCTTCAAACATTTCTGGTATATGAAAAACATGTTTTTCAATGGCAAAAATCAATGAATATTGTAAATGCACAAACAGTAATATCTCCACATTGCACGCTGCAATTCTGAAATTTTTTGCTTTTTCCTGCTAATCCTAGCATGATAAAGAAGATTCAAAGAGAGTGAGATGCCAGCTCCTTTCATTCAGTCAGTAGCTTCAAACATTTCTGGACGTTTTTCAATGGCAAAAATCAATGAATATTGTAAATGCACAAACAGTAATATCTCCACATTGCAAGGTGCAATTCTGAAATTTTTAGCTTTTTCCTGTTAATCCTAGCATGATAAAGAAGATTCAAAGAGAGTGAGATGCCAGCTCCTTTCATTCAGTCAGTAGCTTCAAACATTTCTGGACGTTTTTCAATGGCAAAAATCAATGAATATTGTAAATGCACAAACAGTAATATCTCCACATTGCACGGTGCAATTCTGAAATTTTTAGCTTTTTCCTGTTAATCCTAGCATGATAAAGAAGATTCAAAGAGAGTGAGATGCCAGCTCCTTTCATTCAGTCAGTAGCTTCAAACATTTCTGGTATATGAAAAACATGTTTTTCAATGGCAAAAATCAATGAATATTGTAAATGCACAAACAGTAATATCTCCACATTGCAAGGTGCAATTCTGAAATTTTTTGCTTTTTCCTGTTAATCCTAGCATGATAAAGAAGATTCAAAGAGAGTGAGATGCCAGCTCCTTTCATTCAGTCAGTAGCTTCAAACATTTCTGGTATATGAAAAACATGTTTTTCAATGGCAAAAATCAATGAATATTGTAAATGCACAAACAGTAATATCTCCACATTGCAAGGTGCAATTCTGAAATTTTTAGCTTTTTCCTGTTAATCCTAGCATGATAAAGAAGATTCAAAGAGAGTGAGATGCCAGCTCCTTTCATTCAGTCAGTAGCTTCAAACATTTCTGGTATATGAAAAACATGTTTTTCAATGGCAAAAATCAATGAATATTGTAAATGCACAAACAGTAATATCTCCACATTGCACGGTGCAATTCTGAAATTTTTTGCTTTTTCCTGCTAATCCTAGCATGATAAAGAAGATTCAAAGAGAGTGAGATGCCAGCTCCTTTCATTCAATCAGTAGCTTCAAACATTTCTGGTATATGAAAAACATGTTTTTCAATGGCAAAAATCAATGAATATTGTAAATGCACAAACAGTAATATCTCCACATTGCAAGGTGCAATTCTGAAATTTTTAGCTTTTTCCTGTTAATCCTAGCATGATAAAGAAGATTCAAAGAGAGTGAGATGCCAGCTCCTTTCATTCAGTCAGTAGCTTCAAACATTTCTGGTATATGAAAAACATGTTTTTCAATGGCAAAAATCAATGAATATTGTAAATGCACAAACAGTAATATCTCCACATTGCACGGTGCAATTCTGAAATTTTTTGCTTTTTCCTGCTAATCCTAGCATGATAAAGAAGATTCAAAGAGAGTGAGATGCCAGCTCCTTTCATTCAGTCAGTAGCTTCAAACATTTCTGGACGTTTTTCAATGGCAAAAATCAATGAATATTCTAAATGCACAAACAGTAATATCTCCACATTGCAAGGTGCAATTCTGAAATTTTTTGCTTTTTCCTGTTAATCCTAGCATGATAAAGAAGATTCAAAGAGAGTGAGATGCCAGCTCCTTTCATTCAGTCAGTAGCTTCAAACATTTCTGGTATATGAAAAACATGTTTTTCAATGGCAAAAATCAATGAATATTGTAAATGCACAAACAGTAATATCTCCACATTGCAAGGTGCAATTCTGAAATTTTTTGCTTTTTCCTGCTAATCCTAGCATGATAAAGAAGATTCAAAGAGAGTGAGATGCCAGCTCCTTTCATTCAGTCAGTAGCTTCAAACATTTCTGGTATATGAAAAACATGTTTTTCAATGGCAAAAATCAATGAATATTGTAAATGCACAAACAGTAATATCTCCACATTGCACGGTGCAATTCTGAAATTTTTAGCTTTTTCCTGTTAATCCTAGCATGATAAAGAAGATTCAAAGAGAGTGAGATGCCAGCTCCTTTCATTCAGTCAGTAGCTTCAAACATTTCTGGTATATGAAAAACATGTTTTTCAATGGCAAAAATCAATGAATATTGTAAATGCACAAACAGTAATATCTCCACATTGCACGGTGCAATTCTGAAATTTTTTGCTTTTTCCTGCTAATCCTAGCATGATAAAGAAGATTCAAAGAGAGTGAGATGCCAGCTCCTTTCATTCAGTCAGTAGCTTCAAACATTTCTGGTATATGAAAAACATGTTTTTCAATGGCAAAAATCAATGAATATTGTAAATGCACAAACAGTAATATCTCCACATTGCACGGTGCAATTCTGAAATTTTTAGCTTTTTCCTGTTAATCCTAGCATGATAAAGAAGATTCAAAGAGAGTGAGATGCCAGCTCCTTTCATTCAGTCAGTAGCTTCAAACATTTCTGGTATATGAAAAACATGTTTTTCAATGGCAAAAATCAATGAATATTGTAAATGCACAAACAGTAATATCTCCACATTGCAAGGTGCAATTCTGAAATTTTTTGCTTTTTCCTGCTAATCCTAGCATGATAAAGAAGATTCAAAGAGAGTGAGATGCCAGCTCCTTTCATTCAGTCAGTAGCTTCAAACATTTCTGGTATATGAAAAACATGTTTTTCAATGGCAAAAATCAATGAATATTGTAAATGCACAAACAGTAATATCTCCACATTGCAAGGTGCAATTCTGAAATTTTTAGCTTTTTCCTGTTAATCCTAGCATGATAAAGAAGATTCAAAGAGAGTGAGATGCCAGCTCCTTTCATTCAGTCAGTAGCTTCAAACATTTCTGGACGTTTTTCAATGGCAAAAATCAATGAATATTGTAAATGCACAAACAGTAATATCTCCACATTGCAAGGTGCAATTCTGAAATTTTTTGCTTTTTCCTGCTAATCCTAGCATGATAAAGAAGATTCAAAGAGAGTGAGATGCCAGCTCCTTTCATTCAGTCAGTAGCTTCAAACATTTCTGGTATATGAAAAACATGTTTTTCAATGGCAAAAATCAATGAATATTGTAAATGCACAAACAGTAATATCTCCACATTGCACGGTGCAATTCTGAAATTTTTTGCTTTTTCCTGCTAATCCTAGCATGATAAAGAAGATTCAAAGAGAGTGAGATGCCAGCTCCTTTCATTCAGTCAGTAGCTTCAAACATTTCTGGTATATGAAAAACATGTTTTTCAATGGCAAAAATCAATGAATATTGTAAATGCACAAACAGTAATATCTCCACATTGCACGGTGCAATTCTGAAATTTTTTGCTTTTTCCTGCTAATCCTAGCATGATAAAGAAGATTCAAAGAGAGTGAGATGCCAGCTCCTTTCATTCAGTCAGTAGCTTCAAACATTTCTGGACGTTTTTCAATGGCAAAAATCAATGAATATTGTAAATGCACAAACAGTAATATCTCCACATTGCAAGGTGCAATTCTGAAATTTTTAGCTTTTTCCTGTTAATCCTAGCATGATAAAGAAGATTCAAAGAGAGTGAGATGCCAGCTCCTTTCATTCAGTCAGTAGCTTCAAACATTTCTGGTATATGAAAAACATGTTTTTCAATGGCAAAAATCAATGAATATTGTAAATGCACAAACAGTAATATCTCCACATTGCACGGTGCAATTCTGAAATTTTTAGCTTTTTCCTGTTAATCCTAGCATGATAAAGAAGATTCAAAGAGAGTGAGATGCCAGCTCCTTTCATTCAGTCAGTAGCTTCAAACATTTCTGGTATATGAAAAACATGTTTTTCAATGGCAAAAATCAATGAATATTGTAAATGCACAAACAGTAATATCTCCACATTGCAAGGTGCAATTCTGAAATTTTTAGCTTTTTCCTGTTAATCCTAGCATGATAAAGAAGATTCAAAGAGAGTGAGATGCCAGCTCCTTTCATTCAGTCAGTAGCTTCAAACATTTCTGGTATATGAAAAACATGTTTTTCAATGGCAAAAATCAATGAATATTGTAAATGCACAAACAGTAATATCTCCACATTGCACGGTGCAATTCTGAAATTTTTAGCTTTTTCCTGTTAATCCTAGCATGATAAAGAAGATTCAAAGAGAGTGAGATGCCAGCTCCTTTCATTCAGTCAGTAGCTTCAAACATTTCTGGTATATGAAAAACATGTTTTTCAATGGCAAAAATCAATGAATATTGTAAATGCACAAACAGTAATATCTCCACATTGCAAGGTGCAATTCTGAAATTTTTAGCTTTTTCCTGTTAATCCTAGCATGATAAAGAAGATTCAAAGAGAGTGAGATGCCAGCTCCTTTCATTCAGTCAGTAGCTTCAAACATTTCTGGTATATGAAAAACATGTTTTTCAATGGCAAAAATCAATGAATATTGTAAATGCACAAACAGTAATATCTCCACATTGCAAGGTGCAATTCTGAAATTTTTAGCTTTTTCCTGCTAATCCTAGCATGATAAAGAAGATTCAAAGAGAGTGAGATGCCAGCTCCTTTCATTCAGTCAGTAGCTTCAAACATTTCTGGTATATGAAAAACATGTTTTTCAATGGCAAAAATCAATGAATATTGTAAATGCACAAACAGTAATATCTCCACATTGCAAGGTGCAATTCTGAAATTTTTTGCTTTTTCCTGCTAATCCTAGCATGATAAAGAAGATTCAAAGAGAGTGAGATGCCAGCTCCTTTCATTCAGTCAGTAGCTTCAAACATTTCTGGTATATGAAAAACATGTTTTTCAATGGCAAAAATCAATGAATATTGTAAATGCACAAACAGTAATATCTCCACATTGCACGGTGCAATTCTGAAATTTTTTGCTTTTTCCTGTTAATCCTAGCATGATAAAGAAGATTCAAAGAGAGTGAGATGCCAGCTCCTTTCATTCAGTCAGTAGCTTCAAACATTTCTGGTATATGAAAAACATGTTTTTCAATGGCAAAAATCAATGAATATTGTAAATGCACAAACAGTAATATCTCCACATTGCAAGGTGCAATTCTGAAATTTTTAGCTTTTTCCTGCTAATCCTAGCATGATAAAGAAGATTCAAAGAGAGTGAGATGCCAGCTCCTTTCATTCAGTCAGTAGCTTCAAACATTTCTGGTATATGAAAAACATGTTTTTCAATGGCAAAAATCAATGAATATTGTAAATGCACAAACAGTAATATCTCCACATTGCACGGTGCAATTCTGAAATTTTTTGCTTTTTCCTGCTAATCCTAGCATGATAAAGAAGATTCAAAGAGAGTGAGATGCCAGCTCCTTTCATTCAGTCAGTAGCTTCAAACATTTCTGGTATATGAAAAACATGTTTTTCAATGGCAAAAATCAATGAATATTGTAAATGCACAAACAGTAATATCTCCACATTGCACGGTGCAATTCTGAAATTTTTTGCTTTTTCCTGCTAATCCTAGCATGATAAAGAAGATTCAAAGAGAGTGAGATGCCAGCTCCTTTCATTCAGTCAGTAGCTTCAAACATTTCTGGTATATGAAAAACATGTTTTTCAATGGCAAAAATCAATGAATATTGTAAATGCACAAACAGTAATATCTCCACATTGCACGGTGCAATTCTGAAATTTTTAGCTTTTTCCTGCTAATCCTAGCATGATAAAGAAGATTCAAAGAGAGTGAGATGCCAGCTCCTTTCATTCAGTCAGTAGCTTCAAACATTTCTGGACGTTTTTCAATGGCAAAAATCAATGAATATTGTAAATGCACAAACAGTAATATCTCCACATTGCACGGTGCAATTCTGAAATTTTTAGCTTTTTCCTGTTAATCCTAGCATGATAAAGAAGATTCAAAGAGAGTGAGATGCCAGCTCCTTTCATTCAGTCAGTAGCTTCAAACATTTCTGGTATATGAAAAACATGTTTTTCAATGGCAAAAATCAATGAATATTGTAAATGCACAAACAGTAATATCTCCACATTGCAAGGTGCAATTCTGAAATTTTTTGCTTTTTCCTGTTAATCCTAGCATGATAAAGAAGATTCAAAGAGAGTGAGATGCCAGCTCCTTTCATTCAGTCAGTAGCTTCAAACATTTCTGGTATATGAAAAACATGTTTTTCAATGGCAAAAATCAATGAATATTGTAAATGCACAAACAGTAATATCTCCACATTGCAAGGTGCAATTCTGAAATTTTTAGCTTTTTCCTGTTAATCCTAGCATGATAAAGAAGATTCAAAGAGAGTGAGATGCCAGCTCCTTTCATTCAGTCAGTAGCTTCAAACATTTCTGGTATATGAAAAACATGTTTTTCAATGGCAAAAATCAATGAATATTGTAAATGCACAAACAGTAATATCTCCACATTGCACGGTGCAATTCTGAAATTTTTTGCTTTTTCCTGCTAATCCTAGCATGATAAAGAAGATTCAAAGAGAGTGAGATGCCAGCTCCTTTCATTCAGTCAGTAGCTTCAAACATTTCTGGTATATGAAAAACATGTTTTTCAATGGCAAAAATCAATGAATATTGTAAATGCACAAACAGTAATATCTCCACATTGCACGGTGCAATTCTGAAATTTTTTGCTTTTTCCTGTTAATCCTAGCATGATAAAGAAGATTCAAAGAGAGTGAGATGCCAGCTCCTTTCATTCAGTCAGTAGCTTCAAACATTTCTGGTATATGAAAAACATGTTTTTCAATGGCAAAAATCAATGAATATTGTAAATGCACAAACAGTAATATCTCCACATTGCACGGTGCAATTCTGAAATTTTTAGCTTTTTCCTGTTAATCCTAGCATGATAAAGAAGATTCAAAGAGAGTGAGATGCCAGCTCCTTTCATTCAGTCAGTAGCTTCAAACATTTCTGGTATATGAAAAACATGTTTTTCAATGGCAAAAATCAATGAATATTGTAAATGCACAAACAGTAATATCTCCACATTGCACGGTGCAATTCTGAAATTTTTTGCTTTTTCCTGCTAATCCTAGCATGATAAAGAAGATTCAAAGAGAGTGAGATGCCAGCTCCTTTCATTCAGTCAGTAGCTTCAAACATTTCTGGTATATGAAAAACATGTTTTTCAATGGCAAAAATCAATGAATATTGTAAATGCACAAACAGTAATATCTCCACATTGCACGGTGCAATTCTGAAATTTTTTGCTTTTTCCTGTTAATCCTAGCATGATAAAGAAGATTCAAAGAGAGTGAGATGCCAGCTCCTTTCATTCAGTCAGTAGCTTCAAACATTTCTGGTATATGAAAAACATGTTTTTCAATGGCAAAAATCAATGAATATTGTAAATGCACAAACAGTAATATCTCCACATTGCAAGGTGCAATTCTGAAATTTTTTGCTTTTTCCTGCTAATCCTAGCATGATAAAGAAGATTCAAAGAGAGTGAGATGCCAGCTCCTTTCATTCAGTCAGTAGCTTCAAACATTTCTGGACGTTTTTCAATGGCAAAAATCAATGAATATTGTAAATGCACAAACAGTAATATCTCCACATTGCACTGTGCAATTCTGAAATTTTTTGCTTTTTCCTGCTAATCCTAGCATGATAAAGAAGATTCAAAGAGAGTGAGATGCCAGCTCCTTTCATTCAGTCAGTAGCTTCAAACATTTCTGGTATATGAAAAACATGTTTTTCAATGGCAAAAATCAATGAATATTGTAAATGCACAAACAGTAATATCTCCACATTGCAAGGTGCAATTCTGAAATTTTTTGCTTTTTCCTGTTAATCCTAGCATGATAAAGAAGATTCAAAGAGAGTGAGATGCCAGCTCCTTTCATTCAGTCAGTAGCTTCAAACATTTCTGGTATATGAAAAACATGTTTTTCAATGGCAAAAATCAATGAATATTGTAAATGCACAAACAGTAATATCTCCACATTGCACGGTGCAATTCTGAAATTTTTTGCTTTTTCCTGCTAATCCTAGCATGATAAAGAAGATTCAAAGAGAGTGAGATGCCAGCTCCTTTCATTCAGTCAGTAGCTTCAAACATTTCTGGTATATGAAAAACATGTTTTTCAATGGCAAAAATCAATGAATATTGAAAATGCACAAACAGTAATATCTCCACATTGCAAGGTGCAATTCTGAAATTTTTAGCTTTTTCCTGTTAATCCTAGCATGATAAAGAAGATTCAAAGAGAGTGAGATGCCAGCTCCTTTCATTCAGTCAGTAGCTTCAAACATTTCTGGTATATGAAAAACATGTTTTTCAATGGCAAAAATCAATGAATATTGTAAATGCACAAACAGTAATATCTCCACATTGCACGGTGCAATTCTGAAATTTTTAGCTTTTTCCTGCTAATCCTAGCATGATAAAGAAGATTCAAAGAGAGTGAGATGCCAGCTCCTTTCATTCAGTCAGTAGCTTCAAACATTTCTGGACGTTTTTCAATGGCAAAAATCAATGAATATTGTAAATGCACAAACAGTAATATCTCCACATTGCACGGTGCAATTCTGAAATTTTTAGCTTTTTCCTGTTAATCCTAGCATGATAAAGAAGATTCAAAGAGAGTGAGATGCCAGCTCCTTTCATTCAGTCAGTAGCTTCAAACATTTCTGGTATATGAAAAACATGTTTTTCAATGGCAAAAATCAATGAATATTGTAAATGCACAAACAGTAATATCTCCACATTGCACGGTGCAATTCTGAAATTTTTAGCTTTTTCCTGCTAATCCTAGCATGATAAAGAAGATTCAAAGAGAGTGAGATGCCAGCTCCTTTCATTCAGTCAGTAGCTTCAAACATTTCTGGTATATGAAAAACATGTTTTTCAATGGCAAAAATCAATGAATATTGTAAATGCACAAACAGTAATATCTCCACATTGCACGGTGCAATTCTGAAATTTTTAGCTTTTTCCTGCTAATCCTAGCATGATAAAGAAGATTCAAAGAGAGTGAGATGCCAGCTCCTTTCATTCAGTCAGTAGCTTCAAACATTTCTGGTATATGAAAAACATGTTTTTCAATGGCAAAAATCAATGAATATTGTAAATGCACAAACAGTAATATCTCCACATTGCACGGTGCAATTCTGAAATTTTTAGCTTTTTCCTGTTAATCCTAGCATGATAAAGAAGATTCAAAGAGAGTGAGATGCCAGCTCCTTTCATTCAGTCAGTAGCTTCAAACATTTCTGGACGTTTTTCAATGGCAAAAATCAATGAATATTGTAAATGCACAAACAGTAATATCTCCACATTGCACGGTGCAATTCTGAAATTGTTTGCTTTTTCCTGTTAATCCTAGCATGATAAAGAAGATTCAAAGAGAGTGAGATGCCAGCTCCTTTCATTCAGTCAGTAGCTTCAAACATTTCTGGTATATGAAAAACATGTTTTTCAATGGCAAAAATCAATGAATATTGTAAATGCACAAACAGTAATATCTCCACATTGCACGGTGCAATTCTGAAATTTTTAGCTTTTTCCTGTTAATCCTAGCATGATAAAGAAGATTCAAAGAGAGTGAGATGCCAGCTCCTTTCATTCAGTCAGTAGCTTCAAACATTTCTGGTATATGAAAAACATGTTTTTCAATGGCAAAAATCAATGAATATTGTAAATGCACAAACAGTAATATCTCCACATTGCAAGGTGCAATTCTGAAATTTTTTGCTTTTTCCTGTTAATCCTAGCATGATAAAGAAGATTCAAAGAGAGTGAGATGCCAGCTCCTTTCATTCAGTCAGTAGCTTCAAACATTTCTGGTATATGAAAAACATGTTTTTCAATGGCAAAAATCAATGAATATTGTAAATGCACAAACAGTAATATCTCCACATTGCACGGTGCAATTCTGAAATTTTTAGCTTTTTCCTGTTAATCCTAGCATGATAAAGAAGATTCAGAGAGAGTGAGATGCCAGCTCCTTTCATTCAGTCAGTAGCTTCAAACATTTCTGGTATATGAAAAACATGTTTTTCAATGGCAAAAATCAATGAATATTGTAAATGCACAAACAGTAATATCTCCACATTGCAAGGTGAAATTCTGAAATTTTTTGCTTTTTCCTGTTAATCCTAGCATGATAAAGAAGATTCAAAGAGAGTGAGATGCCAGCTCCTTTCATTCAGTCAGTAGCTTCAAACATTTCTGGTATATGAAAAACATGTTTTTCAATGGCAAAAATCAATGAATATTGTAAATGCACAAACAGTAATATCTCCACATTGCACGGTGCAATTCTGAAATTTTTAGCTTTTTCCTGCTAATCCTAGCATGATAAAGAAGATTCAAAGAGAGTGAGATGCCAGCTCCTTTCATTCAGTCAGTAGCTTCAAACATTTCTGGTATATGAAAAACATGTTTTTCAATGGCAAAAATCAATGAATATTGTAAATGCACAAACAGTAATATCTCCACATTGCACGGTGCAATTCTGAAATTTTTTGCTTTTTCCTGCTAATCCTAGCATGATAAAGAAGATTCAAAGAGAGTGAGATGCCAGCTCCTTTCATTCAGTCAGTAGCTTCAAACATTTCTGGTATATGAAAAACATGTTTTTCAATGGCAAAAATCAATGAATATTGTAAATGCACAAACAGTAATATCTCCACATTGCACGGTGCAATTCTGAAATTTTTTGCTTTTTCCTGCTAATCCTAGCATGATAAAGAAGATTCAAAGAGAGTGAGATGCCAGCTCCTTTCATTCAGTCAGTAGCTTCAAACATTTCTGGTATATGAAAAACATGTTTTTCAATGGCAAAAATCAATGAATATTGTAAATGCACAAACAGTAATATCTCCACATTGCACGGTGCAATTCTGAAATTTTTAGCTTTTTCCTGTTAATCCTAGCATGATAAAGAAGATTCAAAGAGAGTGAGATGCCAGCTCCTTTCATTCAGTCAGTAGCTTCAAACATTTCTGGACGTTTTTCAATGGCAAAAATCAATGAATATTGTCAATGCACAAACAGTAATATCTCCACATTGCACGGTGCAATTCTGAAATTTTTTGCTTTTTCCTGCTAATCCTAGCATGATAAAGAAGATTCAAAGAGAGTGAGATGCCAGCTCCTTTCATTCAGTCAGTAGCTTCAAACATTTCTGGTATATGAAAAACATGTTTTTCAATGGCAAAAATCAATGAATATTGTAAATGCACAAACAGTAATATCTCCACATTGCACGGTGCAATTCTGAAATTTTTTGCTTTTTCCTGCTAATCCTAGCATGATAAAGAAGATTCAAAGAGAGTGAGATGCCAGCTCCTTTCATTCAGTCAGTAGCTTCAAACATTTCTGGTATATGAAAAACATGTTTTTCAATGGCAAAAATCAATGAATATTGTAAATGCACAAACAGTAATATCTCCACATTGCACGGTGCAATTCTGAAATTTTTTGCTTTTTCCTGCTAATCCTAGCATGATAAAGAAGATTCAAAGAGAGTGAGATGCCAGCTCCTTTCATTCAGTCAGTAGCTTCAAACATTTCTGGTATATGAAAAACATGTTTTTCAATGGCAAAAATCAATGAATATTGTAAATGCACAAACAGTAATATCTCCACATTGCACGGTGCAATTCTGAAATTTTTAGCTTTTTCCTGTTAATCCTAGCATGATAAAGAAGATTCAAAGAGAGTGAGATGCCAGCTCCTTTCATTCAGTCAGTAGCTTCAAACATTTCTGGACGTTTTTCAATGGCAAAAATCAATGAATATTGTCAATGCACAAACAGTAATATCTCCACATTGCACGGTGCAATTCTGAAATTTTTTGCTTTTTCCTGCTAATCCTAGCATGATAAAGAAGATTCAAAGAGAGTGAGATGCCAGCTCCTTTCATTCAGTCAGTAGCTTCAAACATTTCTGGTATATGAAAAACATGTTTTTCAATGGCAAAAATCAATGAATATTGTAAATGCACAAACAGTAATATCTCCACATTGCACGGTGCAATTCTGAAATTTTTTGCTTTTTCCTGCTAATCCTAGCATGATAAAGAAGATTCAAAGAGAGTGAGATGCCAGCTCCTTTCATTCAGTCAGTAGCTTCAAACATTTCTGGTATATGAAAAACATGTTTTTCAATGGCAAAAATCAATGAATATTGTAAATGCACAAACAGTAATATCTCCACATTGCACGGTGCAATTCTGAAATTTTTAGCTTTTTCCTGCTAATCCTAGCATGATAAAGAAGATTCAAAGAGAGTGAGATGCCAGCTCCTTTCATTCAGTCAGTAGCTTCAAACATTTCTGGTATATGAAAAACATGTTTTTCAATGGCAAAAATCAATGAATATTGTAAATGCACAAACAGTAATATCTCCACATTGCACGGTGCAATTCTGAAATTTTTTGCTTTTTCCTGTTAATCCTGGCATGATAAAGAAGATTCAAAGAGAGTGAGATGCCAGCTCCTTTCATTCAGTCAGTAGCTTCAAACATTTCTGGACGTTTTTCAATGGCAAAAATCAATGAATATTGTAAATGCACAAACAGTAATATCTCCACATTGCACGGTGCAATTCTGAAATTTTTAGCTTTTTCCTGTTAATCCTAGCATGATAAAGAAGATTCAAAGAGAGTGAGATGCCAGCTCCTTTCATTCAGTCAGTAGCTTCAAACATTTCTGGTATATGAAAAACATGTTTTTCAATGGCAAAAATCAATGAATATTGTAAATGCACAAACAGTAATATCTCCACATTGCACGGTGCAATTCTGAAATTTTTAGCTTTTTCCTGCTAATCCTAGCATGATAAAGAAGATTCAAAGAGAGTGAGATGCCAGCTCCTTTCATTCAGTCAGTAGCTTCAAACATTTCTGGTATATGAAAAACATGTTTTTCAATGGCAAAAATCAATGAATATTGTAAATGCACAAACAGTAATATCTCCACATTGCACGGTGCAATTCTGAAATTTTTAGCTTTTTCCTGCTAATCCTAGCATGATAAAGAAGATTCAAAGAGAGTGAGATGCCAGCTCCTTTCATTCAGTCAGTAGCTTCAAACATTTCTGGTATATGAAAAACATGTTTTTCAATGGCAAAAATCAATGAATATTGTAAATGCACAAACAGTAATATCTCCACATTGCACGGTGCAATTCTTAAATTTTTAGCTTTTTCCTGTTAATCCTAGCATGATAAAGAAGATTCAAAGAGAGTGAGATGCCAGCTCCTTTCATTCAGTCAGTAGCTTCAAACATTTCTGGACGTTTTTCAATGGCAAAAATCAATGAATATTGTAAATGCACAAACAGTAATATCTCCACATTGCACGGTGCAATTCTGAAATTGTTTGCTTTTTCCTGTTAATCCTAGCATGATAAAGAAGATTCAAAGAGAGTGAGATGCCAGCTCCTTTCATTCAGTCAGTAGCTTCAAACATTTCTGGTATATGAAAAACATGTTTTTCAATGGCAAAAATCAATGAATATTGTAAATGCACAAACAGTAATATCTCCACATTGCACGGTGCAATTCTGAAATTTTTAGCTTTTTCCTGTTAATCCTAGCATGATAAAGAAGATTCAAAGAGAGTGAGATGCCAGCTCCTTTCATTCAGTCAGTAGCTTCAAACATTTCTGGTATATGAAAAACATGTTTTTCAATGGCAAAAATCAATGAATATTGTAAATGCACAAACAGTAATATCTCCACATTGCAAGGTGCAATTCTGAAATTTTTTGCTTTTTCCTGTTAATCCTAGCATGATAAAGAAGATTCAAAGAGAGTGAGATGCCAGCTCCTTTCATTCAGTCAGTAGCTTCAAACATTTCTGGTATATGAAAAACATGTTTTTCAATGGCAAAAATCAATGAATATTGTAAATGCACAAACAGTAATATCTCCACATTGCACGGTGCAATTCTGAAATTTTTAGCTTTTTCCTGCTAATCCTAGCATGATAAAGAAGATTCAAAGAGAGTGAGATGCCAGCTCCTTTCATTCAGTCAGTAGCTTCAAACATTTCTGGTATATGAAAAACATGTTTTTCAATGGCAAAAATCAATGAATATTGTAAATGCACAAACAGTAATATCTCCACATTGCACGGTGCAATTCTGAAATTTTTTGCTTTTTCCTGCTAATCCTAGCATGATAAAGAAGATTCAAAGAGAGTGAGATGCCAGCTCCTTTCATTCAGTCAGTAGCTTCAAACATTTCTGGTATATGAAAAACATGTTTTTCAATGGCAAAAATCAATGAATATTGTAAATGCACAAACAGTAATATCTCCACATTGCACGGTGCAATTCTGAAATTTTTTGCTTTTTCCTGCTAATCCTAGCATGATAAAGAAGATTCAAAGAGAGTGAGATGCCAGCTCCTTTCATTCAGTCAGTAGCTTCAAACATTTCTGGTATATGAAAAACATGTTTTTCAATGGCAAAAATCAATGAATATTGTAAATGCACAAACAGTAATATCTCCACATTGCACGGTGCAATTCTGAAATTTTTAGCTTTTTCCTGCTAATCCTAGCATGATAAAGAAGATTCAAAGAGAGTGAGATGCCAGCTCCTTTCATTCAGTCAGTAGCTTCAAACATTTCTGGTATATGAAAAACATGTTTTTCAATGGCAAAAATCAATGAATATTGTAAATGCACAAACAGTAATATCTCCACATTGCACGGTGCAATTCTGAAATTTTTTGCTTTTTCCTGTTAATCCTGGCATGATAAAGAAGATTCAAAGAGAGTGAGATGCCAGCTCCTTTCATTCAGTCAGTAGCTTCAAACATTTCTGGACGTTTTTCAATGGCAAAAATCAATGAATATTGTAAATGCACAAACAGTAATATCTCCACATTGCAAGGTGCAATTCTGAAATTTTTTGCTTTTTCCTGTTAATCCTAGCATGATAAAGAAGATTCAAAGAGAGTGAGATGCCAGCTCCTTTCATTCAGTCAGTAGCTTCAAACATTTCTGGTATATGAAAAACATGTTTTTCAATGGCAAAAATCAATGAATATTGTAAATGCACAAACAGTAATATCTCCACATTGCACGGTGCAATTCTGAAATTTTTAGCTTTTTCCTGCTAATCCTAGCATGATAAAGAAGATTCAAAGAGAGTGAGATGCCAGCTCCTTTCATTCAGTCAGTAGCTTCAAACATTTCTGGTATATGAAAAACATGTTTTTCAATGGCAAAAATCAATGAATATTGTAAATGCACAAACAGTAATATCTCCACATTGCACGGTGCAATTCTGAAATTTTTAGCTTTTTCCTGTTAATCCTAGCATGATAAAGAAGATTCAAAGAGAGTGAGATGCCAGCTCCTTTCATTCAGTCAGTAGCTTCAAACATTTCTGGTATATGAAAAACATGTTTTTCAATGGCAAAAATCATTGAATATTGTAAATGCACAAACAGTAATATCTCCACATTGCAAGGTGCAATTCTGAAATTTTTTGCTTTTTCCTGTTAATCCTAGCATGATAAAGAAGATTCAAAGAGAGGGAGATGCCAGCTCCTTTCATTCAGTCAGTAGCTTCAAACATTTCTGGTATATGAAAAACATGTTTTTCAATGGCAAAAATCTATGAATATTGTAAATGCACAAACAGTAATATCTCCACATTGCACGGTGCAATTCTGAAATTTTTAGCTTTTTCCTGCTAATCCTAGCATGATAAAGAAGATTCAAAGAGAGTGAGATGCCAGCTCCTTTCATTCAGTCAGTAGCTTCAAACATTTCTGGTATATGAAAAACATGTTTTTCAATGGCAAAAATCAATGAATATTGTAAATGCACAAACAGTAATATCTCCACATTGCACGGTGCAATTCTGAAATTTTTTGCTTTTTCCTGCTAATCCTAGCATGATAAAGAAGATTCAAAGAGAGTGAGATGCCAGCTCCTTTCATTCAGTCAGTAGCTTCAAACATTTCTGGTATATGAAAAACATGTTTTTCAATGGCAAAAATCAATGAATATTGTAAATGCACAAACAGTAATATCTCCACATTGCACGGTGCAATTCTGAAATTTTTTGCTTTTTCCTGCTAATCCTAGCATGATAAAGAAGATTCAAAGAGAGTGAGATGCCAGCTCCTTTCATTCAGTCAGTAGCTTCAAACATTTCTGGTATATGAAAAACATGTTTTTCAATGGCAAAAATCAATGAATATTGTAAATGCACAAACAGTAATATCTCCACATTGCACGGTGCAATTCTGAAATTTTTAGCTTTTTCCTGTTAATCCTAGCATGATAAAGAAGATTCAAAGAGAGTGAGATGCCAGCTCCTTTCATTCAGTCAGTAGCTTCAAACATTTCTGGACGTTTTTCAATGGCAAAAATCAATGAATATTGTCAATGCACAAACAGTAATATCTCCACATTGCACGGTGCAATTCTGAAATTTTTTGCTTTTTCCTGCTAATCCTAGCATGATAAAGAAGATTCAAAGAGAGTGAGATGCCAGCTCCTTTCATTCAGTCAGTAGCTTCAAACATTTCTGGTATATGAAAAACATGTTTTTCAATGGCAAAAATCAATGAATATTGTAAATGCACAAACAGTAATATCTCCACATTGCACGGTGCAATTCTGAAATTTTTAGCTTTTTCCTGCTAATCCTAGCATGATAAAGAAGATTCAAAGAGAGTGAGATGCCAGCTCCTTTCATTCAGTCAGTAGCTTCAAACATTTCTGGTATATGAAAAACATGTTTTTCAATGGCAAAAATCAATGAATATTGTAAATGCACAAACAGTAATATCTCCACATTGCACGGTGCAATTCTGAAATTTTTTGCTTTTTCCTGTTAATCCTGGCATGATAAAGAAGATTCAAAGAGAGTGAGATGCCTGCTCCTTTCATTCAGTCAGTAGCTTCAAACATTTCTGGACGTTTTTCAATGGCAAAAATCAATGAATATTGTAAATGCACAAACAGTAATATCTCCACATTGCAAGGTGCAATTCTGAAATTTTTTGCTTTTTCCTGTTAATCCTAGCATGATAAAGAAGATTCAAAGAGAGTGAGATGCCAGCTCCTTTCATTCAGTCAGTAGCTTCAAACATTTCTGGTATATGAAAAACATGTTTTTCAATGGCAAAAATCAATGAATATTGTAAATGCACAAACAGTAATATCTCCACATTGCACAGTGCAATTCTGAAATTTTTAGCTTTTTCCTGCTAATCCTAGCATGATAAAGAAGATTCAAAGAGAGTGAAATGCCAGCTCCTTTCATTCAGTCAGTAGCTTCAAACATTTCTGGTATATGAAAAACATGTTTTTCAATGGCAAAAATCAATGAATATTGTAAATGCACAAACAGTAATATCTCCACATTGCACGGTGCAATTCTGAAATTTTTTGCTTTTTCCTGCTAATCCTAGCATGATAAAGAAGATTCAAAGAGAGTGAGATGCCAGCTCCTTTCATTCAGTCAGTAGCTTCAAACATTTCTGGTATATGAAAAACATGTTTTTCAATGGCAAAAATCAATGAATATTGTAAATGCACAAACAGTAATATCTCCACATTGCAAGGTGCAATTCTGAAATTTTTAGCTTTTTCCTGCTAATCCTAGCATGATAAAGAAGATTCAAAGAGAGTGAGATGCCAGCTCCTTTCATTCAGTCAGTAGCTTCAAACATTTCTGGTATATGAAAAACATGTTTTTCAATGGCAAAAATCAATGAATATTGTAAATGCACAAACAGTAATATCTCCACATTGCACGGTGCAATTCTGAAATTTTTAGCTTTTTCCTGTTAATCCTAGCATGATAAAGAAGATTCAAAGAGAGTGAGATGCCAGCTCCTTTCATTCAGTCAGTAGCTTCAAACATTTCTGGACGTTTTTCAATGGCAAAAATCAATGAATATTGTAAATGCACAAACAGTAATATCTCCACATTGCACGGTGCAATTCTGAAATTTTTAGCTTTTTCCTGTTAATCCTAGCATGATAAAGAAGATTCAAAGAGAGTGAGATGCCAGCTCCTTTCATTCAGTCAGTAGCTTCAAACATTTCTGGTATATGAAAAACATGTTTTTCAATGGCAAAAATCAATGAATATTGTAAATGCACAAACAGTAATATCTCCACATTGCAAGGTGCAATTCTGAAATTTTTTGCTTTTTCCTGTTAATCCTAGCATGATAAAGAAGATTCAAAGAGAGTGAGATGCCAGCTCCTTTCATTCAGTCAGTAGCTTCAAACATTTCTGGTATATGAAAAACATGTTTTTCAATGGCAAAAATCAATGAATATTGTAAATGCACAAACAGTAATATCTCCACATTGCACGGTGCAATTCTGAAATTTTTAGCTTTTTCCTGCTAATCCTAGCATGATAAAGAAGATTCAAAGAGAGTGAGATGCCAGCTCCTTTCATTCAGTCAGTAGCTTCAAACATTTCTGGTATATGAAAAACATGTTTTTCAATGGCAAAAATCAATGAATATTGTAAATGCACAAACAGTAATATCTCCACATTGCACGGTGCAATTCTGAAATTTTTTGCTTTTTCCTGCTAATCCTAGCATGATAAAGAAGATTCAAAGAGAGTGAGATGCCAGCTCCTTTCATTCAGTCAGTAGCTTCAAACATTTCTGGTATATGAAAAACATGTTTTTCAATGGCAAAAATCAATGAATATTGTAAATGCACAAACAGTAATATCTCCACATTGCACGGTGCAATTCTGAAATTTTTTGCTTTTTCCTGCTAATCCTAGCATGATAAAGAAGATTCAAAGAGAGTGAGATGCCAGCTCCTTTCATTCAGTCAGTAGCTTCAAACATTTCTGGTATATGAAAAACATGTTTTTCAATGGCAAAAATCAATGAATATTGTAAATGCACAAACAGTAATATCTCCACATTGCACGGTGCAATTCTGAAATTTTTAGCTTTTTCCTGTTAATCCTAGCATGATAAAGAAGATTCAAAGAGAGTGAGATGCCAGCTCCTTTCATTCAGTCAGTAGCTTCAAACATTTCTGGACGTTTTTCAATGGCAAAAATCAATGAATATTGTCAATGCACAAACAGTAATATCTCCACATTGCACGGTGCAATTCTGAAATTTTTTGCTTTTTCCTGCTAATCCTAGCATGATAAAGAAGATTCAAAGAGAGTGAGATGCCAGCTCCTTTCATTCAGTCAGTAGCTTCAAACATTTCTGGTATATGAAAAACATGTTTTTCAATGGCAAAAATCAATGAATATTGTAAATGCACAAACAGTAATATCTCCACATTGCACGGTGCAATTCTGAAATTTTTAGCTTTTTCCTGCTAATCCTAGCATGATAAAGAAGATTCAAAGAGAGTGAGATGCCAGCTCCTTTCATTCAGTCAGTAGCTTCAAACATTTCTGGTATATGAAAAACATGTTTTTCAATGGCAAAAATCAATGAATATTGTAAATGCACAAACAGTAATATCTCCACATTGCACGGTGCAATTCTGAAATTTTTTGCTTTTTCCTGTTAATCCTGGCATGATAAAGAAGATTCAAAGAGAGTGAGATGCCTGCTCCTTTCATTCAGTCAGTAGCTTCAAACATTTCTGGACGTTTTTCAATGGCAAAAATCAATGAATATTGTAAATGCACAAACAGTAATATCTCCACATTGCAAGGTGCAATTCTGAAATTTTTTGCTTTTTCCTGTTAATCCTAGCATGATAAAGAAGATTCAAAGAGAGTGAGATGCCAGCTCCTTTCATTCAGTCAGTAGCTTCAAACATTTCTGGTATATGAAAAACATGTTTTTCAATGGCAAAAATCAATGAATATTGTAAATGCACAAACAGTAATATCTCCACATTGCACGGTGCAATTCTGAAATTTTTAGCTTTTTCCTGCTAATCCTAGCATGATAAAGAAGATTCAAAGAGAGTGAAATGCCAGCTCCTTTCATTCAGTCAGTAGCTTCAAACATTTCTGGTATATGAAAAACATGTTTTTCAATGGCAAAAATCAATGAATATTGTAAATGCACAAACAGTAATATCTCCACATTGCACGGTGCAATTCTGAAATTTTTTGCTTTTTCCTGCTAATCCTAGCATGATAAAGAAGATTCAAAGAGAGTGAGATGCCAGCTCCTTTCATTCAGTCAGTAGCTTCAAACATTTCTGGTATATGAAAAACATGTTTTTCAATGGCAAAAATCAATGAATATTGTAAATGCACAAACAGTAATATCTCCACATTGCAAGGTGCAATTCTGAAATTTTTAGCTTTTTCCTGCTAATCCTAGCATGATAAAGAAGATTCAAAGAGAGTGAGATGCCAGCTCCTTTCATTCAGTCAGTAGCTTCAAACATTTCTGGTATATGAAAAACATGTTTTTCAATGGCAAAAATCAATGAATATTGTAAATGCACAAACAGTAATATCTCCACATTGCATGGTGCAATTCTGAAATTTTTAGCTTTTTCCTGTTAATCCTAGCATGATAAAGAAGATTCAAAGAGAGTGAGATGCCAGCTCCTTTCATTCAGTCAGTAGCTTCAAACATTTCTGGACGTTTTTCAATGGCAAAAATCAATGAATATTGTAAATGCACAAACAGTAATATCTCCACATTGCACGGTGCAATTCTGAAATTTTTAGCTTTTTCCTGTTAATCCTAGCATGATAAAGAAGATTCAAAGAGAGTGAGATGCCAGCTCCTTTCATTCAGTCAGTAGCTTCAAACATTTCTGGTATATGAAAAACATGTTTTTCAATGGCAAAAATCAATGAATATTGTAAATGCACAAACAGTAATATCTCCACATTGCAAGGTGCAATTCTGAAATTTTTAGCTTTTTCCTGCTAATCCTAGCATGATAAAGAAGATTCAAAGAGAGTGAGATGCCAGCTCCTTTCATTCAGTCAGTAGCTTCAAACATTTCTGGTATATGAAAAACATGTTTTTCAATGGCAAAAATCAATGAATATTGTAAATGCACAAACAGTAGTATCTCCACATTGCACAGTGCAATTCTGAAATTTTTAGCTTTTTCCTGTTAATCCTAGCATGATAAAGAAGATTCAAAGAGAGTGAGATGCCAGCTCCTTTCATTCAGTCAGTAGCTTCAAACATTTCTGGTATATGAAAAACATGTTTTTCAATGGCAAAAATCAATGAATATTGTAAATGCACAAACAGTAATATCTCCACATTGCACGGTGCAATTCTGAAATTTTTAGCTTTTTCCTGCTAATCCTAGCATGATAAAGAAGATTCAAAGAGAGTGAGATGCCAGCTCCTTTCATTCAGTCAGTAGCTTCAAACATTTCTGGTATATGAAAAACATGTTTTTCAATGGCAAAAATCAATGAATATTGTAAATGCACAAACAGTAATATCTCCACATTGCAAGGTGCAATTCTGAAATTTTTTGCTTTTTCCTGCTAATCCTAGCATGATAAAGAAGATTCAAAGAGAGTGAGATGCCAGCTCCTTTCATTCAGTCAGTAGCTTCAAACATTTCTGGTATATGAAAAACATGTTTTTCAATGGCAAAAATCAATGAATATTGTAAATGCACAAACAGTAATATCTCCACATTGCACGGTGCAATTCTGAAATTTTTAGCTTTTTCCTGTTAATCCGAGCATGATAAAGAAGATTCAAAGAGAGTGAGATGCCAGCTCCTTTCATTCAGTCAGTAGCTTCAAACATTTCTGGACGTTTTTCAATGGCAAAAATCAATGAATATTGTAAATGCACAAACAGTAATATCTCCACATTGCAATGTGCAATTCTGAAATTTTTTGCTTTTTCCTGCTAATCCTAGCATGATAAAGAAGATTCAAAGAGAGTGAGATGCCAGCTCCTTTCATTCAGTCAGTAGCTTCAAACATTTCTGGTATATGAAAAACATGTTTTTCAATGGCAAAAATCAATGAATATTGTAAATGCACAAACAGTAATATCTCCACATTGCACGGTGCAATTCTGAAATTTTTAGCTTTTTCCTGCTAATCCTAGCATGATAAAGAAGATTCAAAGAGAGTGAGATGCCAGCTCCTTTCATTCAATCAGTAGCTTCAAACATTTCTGGTATATGAAAAACATGTTTTTCAATGGCAAAAATCAATGAATATTGTAAATGCACAAACAGTAATATCTCCACATTGCAAGGTGCAATTCTGAAATTTTTTGCTTTTTCCTGCTAATCCTAGCATGATAAAGAAGATTCAAAGAGAGTGAGATGCCAGCTCCTTTCATTCAGTCAGTAGCTTCAAACATTTCTGGTATATGAAAAACATGTTTTTCAATGGCAAAAATCAATGAATATTGTAAATGCACAAACAGTAATATCTCCACATTGCACGGTGCAATTCTGAAATTTTTTGCTTTTTCCTGCTAATCCTAGCTTGATAAAGAAGATTCAAAGAGAGTGAGATGCCAGCTCCTTTCATTCAGTCAGTAGCTTCAAACATTTCTGGTATATGAAAAACATGTTTTTCAATGGCAAAAATCAATGAATATTGTAAATGCACAAACAGTAATATCTCCACATTGCACGGTGCAATTCTGAAATTTTTAGCTTTTTCCTGTTAATCCTAGCATGATAAAGAAGATTCAAAGAGAGTGAGATGCCAGCTCCTTTCATTCAGTCAGTAGCTTCAAACATTTCTGGTATATGAAAAACATGTTTTTCAATGGCAAAAATCAATGAATATTGTAAATGCACAAACAGTAATATCTCCACATTGCACGGTGCAATTCTGAAATTTTTTGCTTTTTCCTGCTAATCCTAGCATGATAAAGAAGATTCAAAGAGAGTGAGATGCCAGCTCCTTTCATTCAGTCAGTAGCTTCAAACATTTCTGGTATATGAAAAACATGTTTTTCAATGGCAAAAATCAATGAATATTGTAAATGCACAAACAGTAATATCTCCACATTGCACGGTGCAATTCTGAAATTTTTAGCTTTTTCCTGCTAATCCTAGCATGATAAAGAAGATTCAAAGAGAGTGAGATGCCAGCTCCTTTCATTCAGTCAGTAGCTTCAAACATTTCTGGTATATGAAAAACATGTTTTTCAATGGCAAAAATCAATGAATATTGTAAATGCACAAACAGTAATATCTCCACATTGCAAGGTGCAATTCTGAAATTTTTTGCTTTTTCCTGCTAATCCTAGCATGATAAAGAAGATTCAAAGAGAGTGAGATGCCAGCTCCTTTCATTCAGTCAGTAGCTTCAAACATTTCTGGTATATGAAAAACATGTTTTTCAATGGCAAAAATCAATGAATATTGTAAATGCACAAACAGTAATATCTCCACATTGCACGGTGCAATTCTGAAATTTTTTGCTTTTTCCTGCTAATCCTAGCATGATAAAGAAGATTCAAAGAGAGTGAGATGCCAGCTCCTTTCATTCAGTCAGTAGCTTCAAACATTTCTGGTATATGAAAAACATGTTTTTCAATGGCAAAAATCAATGAATATTGTAAATGCACAAACAGTAATATCTCCACATTGCACGGTGCAATTCTGAAATTTTTAGCTTTTTCCTGTTAATCCTAGCATGATAAAGAAGATTCAAAGAGAGTGAGATGCCAGCTCCTTTCATTCAGTCAGTAGCTTCAAACATTTCTGGACGTTTTTCAATGGCAAAAATCAATGAATATTGTCAATGCACAAACAGTAATATCTCCACATTGCACGGTGCAATTCTGAAATTTTTTGCTTTTTCCTGCTAATCCTAGCATGATAAAGAAGATTCAAAGAGAGTGAGATGCCAGCTCCTTTCATTCAGTCAGTAGCTTCAAACATTTCTGGTATATGAAAAACATGTTTTTCAATGGCAAAAATCAATGAATATTGTAAATGCACAAACAGTAATATCTCCACATTGCACGGTGCAATTCTGAAATTTTTAGCTTTTTCCTGCTAATCCTAGCATGATAAAGAAGATTCAAAGAGAGTGAGATGCCAGCTCCTTTCATTCAGTCAGTAGCTTCAAACATTTCTGGTATATGAAAAACATGTTTTTCAATGGCAAAAATCAATGAATATTGTAAATGCACAAACAGTAATATCTCCACATTGCACGGTGCAATTCTGAAATTTTTTGCTTTTTCCTGTTAATCCTGGCATGATAAAGAAGATTCAAAGAGAGTGAGATGCCAGCTCCTTTCATTCAGTCAGTAGCTTCAAACATTTCTGGACGTTTTTCAATGGCAAAAATCAATGAATATTGTAAATGCACAAACAGTAATATCTCCACATTGCAAGGTGCAATTCTGAAATTTTTTGCTTTTTCCTGTTAATCCTAGCATGATAAAGAAGATTCAAAGAGAGTGAGATGCCAGCTCCTTTCATTCAGTCAGTAGCTTCAAACATTTCTGGTATATGAAAAACATGTTTTTCAATGGCAAAAATCAATGAATATTGTAAATGCACAAACAGTAATATCTCCACATTGCACGGTGCAATTCTGAAATTTTTAGCTTTTTCCTGCTAATCCTAGCATGATAAAGAAGATTCAAAGAGAGTGAGATGCCAGCTCCTTTCATTCAGTCAGTAGCTTCAAACATTTCTGGTATATGAAAAACATGTTTTTCAATGGCAAAAATCAATGAATATTGTAAATGCACAAACAGTAATATCTCCACATTGCACGGTGCAATTCTGAAATTTTTTGCTTTTTCCTGCTAATCCTAGCATGATAAAGAAGATTCAAAGAGAGTGAGATGCCAGCTCCTTTCATTCAGTCAGTAGCTTCAAACATTTCTGGTATATGAAAAACATGTTTTTCAATGGCAAAAATCAATGAATATTGTAAATGCACAAACAGTAATATCTCCACATTGCAAGGTGCAATTCTGAAATTTTTAGCTTTTTCCTGCTAATCCTAGCATGATAAAGAAGATTCAAAGAGAGTGAGATGCCAGCTCCTTTCATTCAGTCAGTAGCTTCAAACATTTCTGGTATATGAAAAACATGTTTTTCAATGGCAAAAATCAATGAATATTGTAAATGCACAAACAGTAATATCTCCACATTGCACGGTGCAATTCTGAAATTTTTAGCTTTTTCCTGTTAATCCTAGCATGATAAAGAAGATTCAAAGAGAGTGAGATGCCAGCTCCTTTCATTCAGTCAGTAGCTTCAAACATTTCTGGACGTTTTTCAATGGCAAAAATCAATGAATATTGTAAATGCACAAACAGTAATATCTCCACATTGCACGGTGCAATTCTGAAATTTTTAGCTTTTTCCTGTTAATCCTAGCATGATAAAGAAGATTCAAAGAGAGTGAGATGCCAGCTCCTTTCATTCAGTCAGTAGCTTCAAACATTTCTGGTATATGAAAAACATGTTTTTCAATGGCAAAAATCAATGAATATTGTAAATGCACAAACAGTAATATCTCCACATTGCAAGGTGCAATTCTGAAATTTTTAGCTTTTTCCTGCTAATCCTAGCATGATAAAGAAGATTCAAAGAGAGTGAGATGCCAGCTCCTTTCATTCAGTCAGTAGCTTCAAACATTTCTGGTATATGAAAAACATGTTTTTCAATGGCAAAAATCAATGAATATTGTAAATGCACAAACAGTAGTATCTCCACATTGCACAGTGCAATTCTGAAATTTTTAGCTTTTTCCTGTTAATCCTAGCATGATAAAGAAGATTCAAAGAGAGTGAGATGCCAGCTCCTTTCATTCAGTCAGTAGCTTCAAACATTTCTGGTATATGAAAAACATGTTTTTCAATGGCAAAAATCAATGAATATTGTAAATGCACAAACAGTAATATCTCCACATTGCACGGTGCAATTCTGAAATTTTTAGCTTTTTCCTGCTAATCCTAGCATGATAAAGAAGATTCAAAGAGAGTGAGATGCCAGCTCCTTTCATTCAGTCAGTAGCTTCAAACATTTCTGGTATATGAAAAACATGTTTTTCAATGGCAAAAATCAATGAATATTGTAAATGCACAAACAGTAATATCTCCACATTGCAAGGTGCAATTCTGAAATTTTTTGCTTTTTCCTGCTAATCCTAGCATGATAAAGAAGATTCAAAGAGAGTGAGATGCCAGCTCCTTTCATTCAGTCAGTAGCTTCAAACATTTCTGGTATATGAAAAACATGTTTTTCAATGGCAAAAATCAATGAATATTGTAAATGCACAAACAGTAATATCTCCACATTGCACGGTGCAATTCTGAAATTTTTAGCTTTTTCCTGTTAATCCTAGCATGATAAAGAAGATTCAAAGAGAGTGAGATGCCAGCTCCTTTCATTCAGTCAGTAGCTTCAAACATTTCTGGACGTTTTTCAATGGCAAAAATCAATGAATATTGTAAATGCACAAACAGTAATATCTCCACATTGCAAGGTGCAATTCTAAAATTTTTTGCTTTTTCCTGCTAATCCTAGCATGATAAAGAAGATTCAAAGAGAGTGAGATGCCAGCTCCTTTCATTCAGTCAGTAGCTTCAAACATTTCTGGTATATGAAAAACATGTTTTTCAATGGCAAAAATCAATGAATATTGTAAATGCACAAACAGTAATATCTCCACATTGCACGGTGCAATTCTGAAATTTTTAGCTTTTTCCTGCTAATCCTAGCATGATAAAGAAGATTCAAAGAGAGTGAGATGCCAGCTCCTTTCATTCAATCAGTAGCTTCAAACATTTCTGGTATATGAAAAACATGTTTTTCAATGGCAAAAATCAATGAATATTGTAAATGCACAAACAGTAATATCTCCACATTGCAAGGTGCAATTCTGAAATTTTTTGCTTTTTCCTGCTAATCCTAGCATGATAAAGAAGATTCAAAGAGAGTGAGATGCCAGCTCCTTTCATTCAGTCAGTAGCTTCAAACATTTCTGGTATATGAAAAACATGTTTTTCAATGGCAAAAATCAATGAATATTGTAAATGCACAAACAGTAATATCTCCACATTGCACGGTGCAATTCTGAAATTTTTTGCTTTTTCCTGCTAATCCTAGCTTGATAAAGAAGATTCAAAGAGAGTGAGATGCCAGCTCCTTTCATTCAGTCAGTAGCTTCAAACATTTCTGGTATATGAAAAACATGTTTTTCAATGGCAAAAATCAATGAATATTGTAAATGCACAAACAGTAATATCTCCACATTGCACGGTGCAATTCTGAAATTTTTAGCTTTTTCCTGTTAATCCTAGCATGATAAAGAAGATTCAAAGAGAGTGAGATGCCAGCTCCTTTCATTCAGTCAGTAGCTTCAAACATTTCTGGTATATGAAAAACATGTTTTTCAATGGCAAAAATCAATGAATATTGTAAATGCACAAACAGTAATATCTCCACATTGCACGGTGCAATTCTGAAATTTTTTGCTTTTTCCTGCTAATCCTAGCATGATAAAGAAGATTCAAAGAGAGTGAGATGCCAGCTCCTTTCATTCAGTCAGTAGCTTCAAACATTTCTGGTATATGAAAAACATGTTTTTCAATGGCAAAAATCAATGAATATTGTAAATGCACAAACAGTAATA